>NC_048286.1:10757504-11057504 GCF_009762535.1 Notolabrus celidotus | reverse complement strand
AGATGATACTCCGTCACATTCTGACTGAATCCCAACAAAAAGCAGAGAGTGTCTCGGTTTAAGAGCTGTAACCCTCATTGGCTGCAGTGTGTGTACGCGAGCAGAGAGCCTTAAGGGCCAATGAGACTGATCCACTGTTGTGTACATGGGAAGCAAAGCTTGTGACTGTATTATACTGATCAAATACACTTAGACAATGGCTTGAATAAAATATGTAAACACAAGGCAGGAAAAACAGTCACAACAGCTAAAAACAGCTGCTTTTCCCCTCCGGCAAACTGCACTCTATTTCTATCAAAGTTTATTTATCCAACAGAGAGAGTTTTAGAGGTAGCAGGTGTTCTCAGGCAGACACACCTTAAACATAAACATCAGTGTTTGACTAAAGTAGTTATGACACAAACTCATACAGGGGCCCTCCTGTGAGACTCTGGATCATCTGTTTGACACACACCACAAGACAGGAGTGTGTTTGTAGCAAACTGCTTAGGTGGGATTTTGGCACCACAGTCAGAACGACTTAAACTCAGATTAAAACCAGACTGTATAAAATATGGATGTAGAATCCGTGACGTCACCCATCTGTTTCTGAAGCACTGTTTTGAGCCAATTGTCGGCGGAAGCCATATTACTGCTGTCAAGCTAGTGTGAGGTAAAGAGGTGGGCTTTGATCCTCCTAGCCAACAGCTACAGTGTTCCCGTCAATCAAGTCAGCTGTTCCTCTCATCATAAGACTCGTAATCTCAATATCTTTAAAATTGCAGCATTAGAAAAAAATTCACCCCCGCAAAGTGTGTGCCGATCAAGAAATGAGCTATCCAGAATACATTTGTCTTTTGTACCAGGCTTTAAACATGTTTATTTCTGCTGTAAAGATCTGCTTTTTTGAATTGGTGTGTATGTGGTTTCTGGTATTTCCAGAGCCAGCCTCAAGCGGATCCTCGATGAACTGCAGTTTTTAACACTTCCGCATTGGACTCATATTTTTAGACCAGAGGTTGCCCCTTGGTTAAAACAATGCTAGCACCATGCTTTCAAAGGTGGGCTCCAATCATTTTTATTTTAATCCCATGAAACGGTTGATGAGAGAAAGACATCAGTTTCAATCAGATATAGAAATGTGATTTAATATATGTCCTCAGTAAGTACCCTGCAGGCTTTTAGACTAGGGTAACATAAAACTAATCTGGATTTAGGATCATGATGACGTAGGATGTAACAGTCTGAGCAGTAACCTAAGAGATTTTGATCTGTCTTTTTGTTCAACCTCAAAAACACAAACACTGCATCAAAATTTATATTCAAATATTCATTCATTTACCCCCTGGAGATAAACTTTTAAAAAGACAACTAGTATATATATTATAATCAACAGAGAATTTGTAACCGTCGTTAATCACTTAAGTCAAGCTAAGGAGAATCAACAACATTCTAACAGTGTGACAGCAGTCAGGAACAGTGTTGCTCTAAGCTGATGTCAGGATGCTGGCTCGCTCACAATGGCAATGCTAATAACCAGTTAGTGCCAACAAGGTGTAATGGTTTCTGTGTTTACCACCATGCTGACATTTGCTAATTAGCACTAAACACAAAGAACAACTAAAGGGTGAAACGTTAAAGGTGACATATCACACTTTTTTCATCAATATATTGGTCTAAGAGGTCCCCAAAACATGTCTTTAAAGTTTATGCTCAAAAAAACACTTTGAAATCAGATTTTGGCCTGCCTGAAAATCCCTCTTCTTCAGTCCTCATCAGAACACTCTGTTTTCCCTCTGACCACGCCCCCTCCGGAAGTGGATGTGCCTCGGCTCTCCAGCACGTTGATCTAATGTTTACATCTTGGCTGAATATACACGGCTGCTCAGAGATTGCGTTACTTCAACCCTCTGAATCTGATCCAGAATCTGATCCTGACGGAGAGGCGCCTGTAGCAGGACCTTTCTGAAGGATTGGTCACAGATTTAGTGTTTCTTGTTGTTTTATATGTCAGTATGTCGACGTGTGTCTTGGTACACAGCTACGAACATGTAGCTATGTGGCTATGCTAACTAGCGCTAGCACTTATCCATGATAAATAAAAATCATCCACTAGATCTTCAAATCTGCAGACGTGGGGAGTAAAACCGACCTCTGCCAGAAAGGCAGCAGGACCTTTTATGAAGGATTGGTCACAGATTTAGTGTTTCTTGTTGTTTTATTTGTCAGTATGTCGACGTGTGTCTTGGTACACAGCTACAGCTACAGCCATGAACATGTAGCTATGTGGCTATGCTAATTAGTGCTAGGACTTATCCATGACAAATAAAAATCATCCACTAGATCTTCAAATCTGCAGACGGGGGGAGTAAAACCGACCTCTGCCAGAAAGGCAGCGGGACCTTTTCTGAAGGATTGGTCACAGATTCTGTGTTTGTTGTTTTATTTGTCAGTATGTAGATGTGTGTCTTGCTACACAGCTACAGCTACGACATGTAGCTATGTAGCTATGCTAACTAGCGCTAGCACTTATCTATGATAAATAAAAATCATCCACTAGATCTTCAAATCTGCAGACGTGGGGAGTAAAACCGACCTTTGTGTTTATTAAGACAGCCTACAACTAGCATGCCTCCCTCCTAAGCTCCTTGTTAGCACACATTTGTGCAGGTAATGAAAAACGGGGGAGGGATTCAGTATTATTTTATACAGTCTATGGGCTGAACAAGCTCCGAGCTCTGACTCCGTGACAGACCAGATATTGTTGTTACGTAACAAAAACACGGAAGTCTGAAACGGCTCGTTTCACACACATTTACAGAAAGGTGTAGAAATCAAAACAGGGGCAGAATGGATTTTTTTCATTCTCGGGGGGTTTGTAGACATGCCAGGGACACATATTTCAGGTAAAGAACCATTAAAAAGTCAATTTTGCATGATATGTCACCTTTAAGAGATTACCAACTTATTATCCCAAATATTTGTAGGATATGTTATGATGATCTATTTCTCTTTCTCTTTGTTTCTCTTGAAACTACAAGTGTTAGCTAGTGGTCAACTGATATCAGTTTGTCAATGCCGATAATCAGAGAGCAGGTCGGCTGATATACAGTTGTGCTCATAAGTTTACATACCCTGGCAGAATTAGTATTTTTTTTGGCCATTTTTCTGAGAATATGAATGATAAGAGAAAAACTTTTTTTCACTCATGGTTAGTGGTTGGGTGAAGCCATTTATTGTCAAACAACTGTGTTTACTCATAATGACAACAGAAACTACCCAAGAAATCATAAATTCTGCCAGGGTATGTAAACTTATGAGCACAACTTTATAATGCCGATATCACATTTTTGTTGTTGTTGTTTTTATCCAATTGATAAAAAACAACAGTGTAATAATTATAGCATTAATAATGACTGGTATTTGAAGAGGCTGTCTGCAGTGTCTGCAGACTTAATATTTTGCCTCGTGAGCACAGGTAGCAGCCAATGCCAATTATTTCAAATTAAAATTAGTCATCCCAATTAATCAGTCTGTCTCTAATGTGAGCCTCATCTTGCAAGATGATGAGTCGTGGGGTCATCAGGTCAGGGGGGATCATTTAATCTTTATTTACATAGTGCTAAATCACAACATATGTTATCTCAAGACCCTTTTACAAACAGAGCAGGTCAAGACCGTACTCTATGTTATATTATTAACAAAGACCCAACATCAAGACAGGATAAGATCCAGTGCCATCTTACAGAAGGACTCAGTCTGATATCATCTTAATCCACCATGAGCAGAGCACTTTGCAGCATTTAGCAAGTTACAGTGGCAAGGACAAACTTCCTTTAACAGGAAGAAACCTTGAGCAGGACCAGACTCATGTTAGACAGACATCTGCTGAGACCGAGTTGGGGTTGGACAAAGGGAGATGAAGAGAGAAATGATAGTGGTGAAGGGTCCATCCTCTGGGTAACTAAATCTTTTAGGCACCATAGATAACTGCAGAAAACAGACATTTAATGGTGGAGACATATCAGACTGATCAACGAGGTGGAGTGACAGGTGATCTAAAGATTGACACAGCAACTGACAAGGTCACCTGCATAGATATGCCACACACTATCTGGGACAACCCTCACAGAAAGTGAATCAGCTGATTTTATGGACTAAATGAATGAAGAGGTCTTAAAAAAAGAAGGTGGATGAAGTTCTGGTCTACTCCAAAATATCCAAACTATTTAGATGTTTTTGCTTGAGGTGCCACTAAACCAAATCATGGAGGACAATGTCTTTGTTGCAGATCATGATTTATCCCTTTGCTCCTCTTTTTTACAGTTTAAGTGAATTAAAAATAATAGTAACTCTATGCTTTTGCCTTAACTGATCTCATAAAAACATTTTCTGTAACTACTCAAGTTTACAGAGAACAAAAAAGGCAATCCAGCACCACTTCCCTAAACACTTCTCCCAGGCACATGTATCATTTTACTTCCTTTAAAGACTTGTTTCTGAGCCTCATGGTATGTTAGTAGACATCATATGGGGTTGTTTGGTTTGGCCCCTTGTTGTGAGTGACAGCCACACCTCAGATGACTCATGAACACTGGGCGGACATGGAGGAGAGAAGCATGAAATACAGGTCATTCTCCGCAAGAGACAAAACAAGACCAGCGAGTCTGGCGAGTATGCTGCAGAGGATAGAGAGAGGAGGAAAAGGTGCTAAATGCTGTGTTTGTGGAAAGCAATGTCACTTAGGAAGACATGGGCCCTAATCATTTCAACACTACAGCAACACTATTAAAAACAAGTGAGAGTCGCTGATGCCCTGTCATGACGAGATGAGTGAAACCAGGCCATCGACGACTGTTAACAGGCGTGAAACTAAACCCATTAGCCCAAGGTTTAGCTGTATAAGCTGACTGATACAAAAGAAACCAGTGATCCGTGATGCTCTTGTTTCTAATAAACCCTGCAGGCTGTATTTGTTTCACATCATCACACAGGTATAACTTGTCAAAAACAGGAACAACACATAACTGAGATCACTTACTCCAAACAGAAACAGGGCCTGCATGCTCTGTCCAGCAGCACCAAGCAGCCTTGACAAACAGTTTACTCATTAACTTTTAGATCCTGGCTGTTTTATCTTTACTGTAGTCTGTTGTAAATGCATACCAATGAATTTTTGTCTGTCTCAAAAGGGGAATCCGATAACTCTATAACCACTGGTTAGCTGGTAGCCCTAGGTTCATTACATTCGGTATAGTATAGACATTATTATGTCATTATTTAGGTTCCTCTTGGATTTCATTTACACAGTTCTAGCACATATTCTTTAGGATGCAGAGGAATAATATTAGTCGGGGGGCCAAAACAGAATTAGGGAAATATTCAGTAGGGGGGAGGGAGAGCACACAACCTAGATCGGTGGGGATGAGGAATAGCCTAGACTGGCATCTCATCTTGGCTCTGCCTCCCCTGTCTTCTGATATCTAGCTGCAGACTCTTCTTATTGTGTGTTGGATGTGGGGGCTGCTAGGGACCAGGTGCTAGAGTAGGTAGTATTGGTGTTGTCACTGCCTGGAGCTTGCAGGTACGGAGCGTGGGTCCATTGAACGTGGCGATGCTGTATGGGTTGGGTTATTAAAATGGTGTGTTCTGCTAGTGGCTATGATGAACAGTGGGTTAGGGTTAGGGATGAGCCCACTTTATAACCCCTGTGATATGCTGGCTCTCTCTTCCCATTTGTCCTTTCTATCTCAGACTTTTGGGGGGGCATCAGGAGCCATGTGGTAGGCTACTAACTTGATCAGTAAAGGGCATAGTGGGGTGGGTTTCTTCACTGAAGCGCTCATCCTTTCTTTCAGCACAAGTACCTTGTTTATGTCATATTCAAAAGAACCGTGTGAATTGCAGAACCTTAAAACAATACATCTACATGGTAGACTTGATGTTCACTAAAATGGATTATGGTATTAAAAAAAGGTTGGTGCGTGGAAAATGTGGAAACTGACCCTTAAAGTCTTCATGTCTCAGATCTTTACCTTCACCAGCTCTGTCATGTCTCCTACCTAAGAGTGGTCACTGAAAGTTCACACAGTGGTGTCTTTGATTACTTTTCAAATGTCATCATAATTAGTTTCAATAAGCCTTTATGTAACTTCAATATAAATGGATCACTTACACTTTGCTGTGACTGATATGTCAGCTGTACTCAATGACAATCAACTATACAACACACTGACTCTTGTTTTAGCACTTCCACTAGCACTTCCACAACTATCACTTTTTTTCTGTCAGTCTTTATATTTTGTATCATTAGAGGATAATAAAGATACACTTGGCAAGACTACAATGCAACCAATTTCTCGTGTTATCCAGCGGAAGAGGAATGAGAGGAATGCCAAGTTGCTACTTTGTAAGTCAAGGTTCTAGTTATTGACCCAGATGCGTAATGAAACCATTCTCAGATCAGATAAAACATCAAATGCATGTGCTATTAGAGTTTCAGTGAGTAAAACAAACAGGTGTAAGGTCAAAAGTCAAGCAAGGAGTGGCTGTAAGGGTTTCAGAAACACATGCAGGCCAGCGTTCACTGCTTGTTGACATATAGAGAAGTTTGCTACCAAGCTAATACTGAACAAACTGACTGAAGCATCGCATAACCACATTAAACAGAGTCACAGTAACATTGCCTCTCCTGTTAAGAGATATAACACGCAAAACAATCATTTCTGTGGCACCTCTTTGGCGATAAAAAGCAAGACGTGACTGAAATAACTGAGATACAATTCGAACGTAACCCACGTACGTCCGCTCAACTAAACACAGTAACATTAATTGATCTTACCTGTGCTCGATTCAAACAGCAGCAGACAAAAAACAACTTTGCGTTTACATCCCAGCGCGGACAAGACAGGGAACGGAGTTGACAACAAGTTCTAACATAAGGAGGAGAAAGTGAGGATGCCTCAGGAGGAGCAAGTGCACGAACCAGAAAAACATGGAGCTGTGCTGGAGGGATGTGTGTTTAACTTCAGGTCCCAGCCTTCTCTGGATCAGCGCCTCCTTCAGGTCCCAGCCTTCTCTGGACGAGCGCCTCCTTCAGGTCCCAGCCTTCTCTGGACGAGCGCCTCCTTCAGGTCCCAGCTTTCTCTGCACGAGCGCCTCCTTCAGGTCCCAGCTTTCTCTGGACGAGCGCCTCCTTCAGGTCCCAGCCTCCCCTTGACGAGCGCCTCCTTCAGCAGGGTTCCCACTCTTTTCCAGAGATCATTTTCCAGGACGTTTTCAGTGATGATCAAGCTGGTTTGACAGTCTAAATTGAGTTCCTAATTTAGTTCCTAAATAGTCTAATATGTTCCTCTCAGTGGAAGTCTACATTGAAAGACGTGCAGTCTATGGCTATCCATGAAATCATCTCTTACATGCTTATAAAGTATGGCAAATTAATTATAGAACAATGCAACCACAGATGTACAGCACTTTATTAGTGCAACCAAGTAACAATGATGGCCAACTCTCATCTCAGCTTTCTCTTTTCTCAAAAAATATAAAACTAGCTAAGTAAAAAACAAAAGAGCCAGCAAACAAAATCTGGAAGCTGCCTTACTAAAATAAATAAATACTAATAATAATCAGAGGATCAGTGCATAAATTGACCTAAATAGAACTGAATGTCAAAAATGGCCACAAATGTTGAATGGGGATGTGTTTTTTTAACCTTGTCAGGTTGCACACAGTCATGTTGGAATAATTTTCCAGGACAATCGGTGATTTTCCAGAACATTTGACTATTTCTCCCATTTTCCAGGTGTTTTTCAGTACTGGAAAACTGGTCAACTTTTTTCCAGGTTTTCCAGGATGCGTGGGAACCCTGTTCAGGTCCCAGCCTTCTCTGGATGAGTGCCTCCTTCATAGGGTTGCCAACTGTCCCATAGTAGCCGAACATCCCTGTACGGGACCTCAATTGTCCCGTACAGGGGCGCCGCCAGGGATTTTGGGCCCCATGAAAAAATATCACATTGAGCCCCATATATGTCTTGTAATATACCAAAAATGAATGCACAACAGAAAAGAGCAGTACTGAATCATGCAGAATAATGGATCTATAATGCTGTTCTGTATCAGCAACGCTAGATTTGATACTTTATTGTGTTCAAGTTTATCGGATCAAGTTTATTAATGATATTTATTAAGAGGTTAAAGCTACTTAAACAAATTGCCCCTTGTGGGACCTCCCAAAATTCAGTCAGCATCAAAATATCTGATTTGAAGGTATTATTTGAGTAATCTCTGTGACATTACAACAGACTAAATCACTCAATGCTTCAACCTGCCCAGCATCCAAAACAGACTAGAGGCTGTAGCTTTAGTAGCTTAGCTATAGCTTTGTTTTTATAGGCTTTTGTAATAGTACAGATAGAGAGAGAAAAAGAGATTCCCACAGACCCCCTTCAATAATGCTAATTGACATGTTACGTTGCTCACCTTCTTGTTCACTGGGTTGGGGGGAGTTGTGGGGAGACAGTGCACCTGCTCACATATCAGCTGCTGAGTCTGGTAGGGAGGGCGGGGAAACCCATTTAGTATAATTAGCTATAACTCATCTCATTGTGTACATCAAACTAGCAAACAGGTTGATTTTAACCACTCAAAGACTACCAACCTTTCCTGGAGAAAAACTGGGTGACATACTGTCGCCCTTTCTTCTCTCTCTCCTCTTACTCCTTTCTTTCCCTCCTTTTCTGGGACCCAGACTTTGTCTTTCCAGCTGCCTTTAGCGCACTCTGTGCACTGTGCAACTTCTGTCTGACTGTGAGGCACAGTGCGAGATAATATTTCTCAATTGTTTACACACAATTACTGGTTCTTGAGACACAATGACCACAACATGTAACCCATGCACCAACGCCCTGAACCAATTTTGCTAAACTACAAGCACAATTCCTGCTTATACTCAAATTGCAGTTCGAAAACACACTTTTTTTCAAAACACTACACACAATTCTCTGCATGTGGCACAATTTTCATGAAGAAAATCTCTTGTTTTCACAAGGAACCCACTGTCATTCAAAATCTAAAGTTAATTGCCCTACTATGCACACTGACTCATCACACGGGCAAGCACCTGTCACACAGTTTTACAATTAGCAACCAGAGCTTTATATCCGTCCGCTGCTCGGCCAGGGAAAACATTGCTTATGATGTGGATGAGGTGCTGTGGCCAGACTGAAACAGAAGAGAGGATGAAGAATAGTTTTAAAAAAAAAATGTATTTACTGTAACTGTATACAGTACATTCTTCTGTTGTTTTGTATGTAGACCACTGTATGTGCAACTTTGTGTTGGTTGGGATTTACACTGTGTATACTGTTTTTTTGAGGGGAATTTTTTTTGAGGATAAAAACAATATTCTAAAATATTTTACAACACACTTCAAGTACCAGTAATTGTGTGTAAACAATTGAGAAAAACTGTATGTATGTACTGTCTGTAGTAAGTGTAACACTGAACAAAAAAAAGCCTAAGTCATTAAGATGAATGGAGAAGAAGTGTTTTACATTGAGCACATCAGTGTTCAACTGGTTCTTATAAATGTCTATTCATATGGTGGTTTGTGCGTGTGATTTTAAAACAAAATACCATCTTGAGAAGAAGTTACATTGTTTTGAAAGTAAAGTTTCATTTTGCAGGAGAACTGAGGGGGTTTTGCACATTGTGTGTGTGTTTTTTGATTTGTGTGTACAGTTCTGAGAGTATGAGGCATGCTTTCAGAAAATGTGTGTAAACAATCGAGAAAAACTGAAAGTAGATTTTTGATTTGAAGCTTCTTCTACTTGGCTTAATAAGTGAAATCAACATATAAAATTGAAATGGTTCATTTCACATTTTAGGCAATGTATGCCATCCAAACCAGCTAAAAACAGCCTAGAAATCTGTGCAGCATGTGACAGAAGATGTGTCTGTGTTAATGTATCAACATCAATGCATAAAAAATCCAAATTCCAAATAAAATTAACAAAAATCTATGGCATGTAAAACTATGGTATTTATATTTAAGTCTTTCCAATGTACATTTCATAAAGTTTTAACATGAATTTTCATTAAAAACGAGTGAGTTATCCTCACTAAACCATGATCTGTGAGGATCAAAGAACACCAAAAAAAGTGTGGAGAGGATTTTCTCTCTCATGGCCATTAAATGGTCAGACTCAAGAAACAGATGCAACACAGAGCTGATCAAAAATGAACTTCAAATATGTGTAAACTGTGACTTGTCATGTAAGGACTTCTCTCTGGCTGTGCAAAAGAACTAAAGACTGCTTGAGTCAGTCAAGAGCAGCAAAAAGTATCCATGGAAAAAGTACATTTGTTGAGTCATACTCCTCTTTTGTATTTAATTTTTCTTTTGCCTGTTTCTTGATGTAAAGAGCCAAATTGTGGTTTCTTTGAGGTTTATTCATATGAGGTTACATAATGATACAGTAAGGATTAAAGGGAATATACACACTTTCTGCATTTCCAGGTGAATCAGAATACGAATATACACTGAATTCACACATCATGCCCACACCACCATGGCACCGTGCACCTGTCCCTTATTTAGCAGTGAGAAAGTTGTCATTACTACTCCTTCAGGTGCCGGCTGGATCAGCGCCTCCTTCAGGTCCCAGCCTTCTCTGGATCAGCGCCTCCTTCCCTCTCTAACGATGCATTCACGTGCTACTCGTGAAGCTCGGAGTTCCCGAGTTTGGCTTGTCGTTTGCCCGTCTTTGTGTGTTTACGACCTTTTTGCCTTTTTTGGGGTTGTAGTTTGAGTGTAAACCTAAACAAACACGTACTCACTTAAACACCGGAGTAACGAACTGCGATGAAATTGAAAAAATCATTAGCCTGCGAAAATAACAAAATATTTCATTTTGAAAACATATGTGGTAAAGTATAACACGCACTTAGTTCCTAAGTTTTAGTGAGAGTAGTGCAAACCTTTATTTGTGATCAAAGATTTTCTGTTATTTCGATCTGTTTTAATTTTTACATTTTTTAACAGCTAAAATTTATTTAAAGAAGAAAAATTATGAAATTACAAAGGTCGAGCTTGTCGGTATGAGAAGTGAGTTAATGCCTGTATAAGTCCTTTTTTCTTTTTCTTTTTCTGTTCTGTTTGTGGATCTTGTTTTTGCTTGTTTGTTGTTTTGTGTTACTGTTGTTTATTTGTTTTGGTGTCATGTGTATAAGGTTAAATTTGAATTAAATGAATTATACAAAATAAAATAACAACTTTGTGTATTTTTCTTTTAGTCAGAACAACAGCAATAATATTAACCTTAACTAAATAAGAAGTTATATATAAGTAAATTGCCAATCAATGCGTGACTTATTAAAAGTTCTTATCAACAACCAACATTTACCGTTATGTTTCTGCATAATATAAAACCACACTTGTTGACAAGGCAAGTTTGTGTTATATGTTAGAGGAAACAAAAACTTAGATATCAAACCGGCTTGAGAGAGCACACAAAACTTCTGAGAAAAAAGTTTGGTTTTTTTCCAATTATTTCAGACGTAAGGTTCAGTAATGCTCATTCCACATGCTCATCCAGCATCAAGACTGTCAGCTACTCAGACCCACTTTAAATGATTTTACACTGTTTCTCAAGTCAACATGGACAAGAAATCCCTCAATATCTCAAGAAATGGTCAATTTAACATCTAGTTTATATGAAAACCTGGTGGCTCCATCTGCTGGAGAAGATGGTGTGATACTGCTAAAAGCACCTTACATGTTATCAAAAATGATCTGTCTTTTCATCAGTTTTTTTGTATTGACTGTTTATATGGACTCAGATAGGCCTTGTTATACATATATTGAACCATCAATATGTCCCTATATTGATTCAGCCGTTACATCATTTGAAGGTGTTTGTATTTGAGAGTAACAGGTGGCGTGTAGCCGCTCACACATGAAGACTGAGTACGAACAAGTTGTAAATCCTCACAGTTACAAAGAGGCAGAAACTAAAAATAAAAGACAGCTTTACCAGGATAGTTAAAAAGCAATTGATGAACTCTGCTGTGAATTGTTGTTTTTGTGGTTTAAACTTTTAGAAATTTAAACCACAAATCTCCTGTTAACACTCCAGAATATTTTGACACTGAGACCAAAACTAATTAATCTAAAATGTAGATTTATGATATTTTCTTCTAAATTTCAGTAAAATTAAGATGGGACGTTTTAAAGTAAGAGTCATTTAACTGACTCAAATTTGCAAATAAATTTTAAGAACTGAGTGTCTTTTTTTCATAAAACACCAGTAAGGAAACTCAAAGGAAAAACTGCATCAAACTGACTGTAGCCTTGAAAAGTACCCTTTTACACAAGACCAAGGCTGCTGCTGTAGCCTTGTATTAACTTTGAAAAACTCATGAATGCACTGAGCAAGGACTGTTTCTTTCTCCTCATACGTTTCATTGAGGCTGTGAGTGAGGAGTGTCATAGTTATCTCTGCAACTGATGACTTTTTCAACGTATCAACATATCAACATCAGAGTACTGTGTTTCAATCTGAACATACTCATTGATACCATTTGCAAATTCTCGCATCACTATAGGATAAACTGGGTGTAATGTTTTGAGTGCATGACCCCATCTTCTCTGCATTTACAAGACACTATTTAATAATTAAAATTGAATTCTAATAACACTACATGAGCCTACATTAAATGGTTGTTTCCATTTCATTTTAGTCCAGCAGGGGGCATCATTGCAATAAAGTTCACAACCATCAAGCATTAAAGCCAAACCCAGATACCTGCAAACAAATACAAATATTGATAGACTGCTAATGAGCTGTAGTTTTTCTATTTTAGCACCATACTGTTTAATGTTGTGCTAGATGAGCAATGAGAAATGATAGGATCATGTATGATTTCTTTTCAGTGGATAAACAAAATAAAGTGTGTTTAAAAATAATGCCTGAAATGTGTGTGATATGTCGTGATGTTCATGTTTGCAGATATTCACATGAAAGAAACACTGTTCAAAACCATTCTGTGGGTATAACTTAATCTGTTTTTCTCAATATAAGTTCATTGTTTTTATCAGTATTTGATTTATTACCTATACTTCCCCTATATTTGAAATTGCTTTGAATATTTTTATGTCATCATCATCGTCATCATGTTAAAAAAATGTGTAAAAGTGAAATGTAAAATATTTGGCAGAATGTACCTTTAATAAAAAATAACAGAACAACCACATTAGAAAGAACACTGTCGAAGGCTTTTGATTATGTGATGTTAAATGGGTCTGTAAGAAAGTTATATCTGCTGATATAAAGACTGAGGATCAACAAATATCCACGTCTGCAGTGGGTTCAAAACACATCTCAGATCAGCTCCACCTCAAGTGTCAACTGTTGCATGGTATGGTCGATCCTTCCCAACCTTTTCTGCCCACACATCTTCTCTGATATATAATGAGTCTCAGTATTCACCGGAGAAACACATCATGATTCGGGAAAACACTCACATGATAAGAGAAAGGAAAGACAGAGAACCACTGCTGGAGCCTGATCATGAATGCACCTTGCTGCATTATTTACAGCACTATTTTATTTGATCTTGATATGATGGGCAGACATCTCAAGCTGAAGACGCCAAACACTCCTCCACTAGGGCATCACATAGCAAAAAAGACCAAGTGCTGATCATGAGTCCAAAAAAAGCTACTTAATATGAGTTTCTGGATTAGAAAAAATAAACATAAGAGACTAACATGTAAAAACATTTTCTATGACCAGAAATACCTCAAGAATGACACATCAGCTATGTACAAAAACATCAATAATATATTTATATATATATATTTATATACTTTTTTTATCTTCTATACCCACTAAAATATACCAAAGAAGCAGCTATTGGTCAATCTGAGGAACTCGTTCACCAAAATGTGTTTTGAAAACAGTTTAAATATCCTTCAGCTGTAAATGTGAAAACTCAAAAAAGAGAAAAAAGAAGACAAAAAAAGAAAGAAAAACAGGTAAACAACTTTGAAAAATATAACCCGACAAAAGTCCTGTGTTCATCCTGTGTGCCTTTTTGGAATACTGCAGAGTGTGAGGAGGTAAGCCACTTCAACCAGCTTCTCCAGTGGACAAGAGTTTGTTCGAGGATGGACCGTCGTGGACCGTCCAGCAGAGAGTTCCCAAAGTCTTTCATTTTCAGTTCGTCATTACGGTGTGTACAAAGATTCAGACAAAGTTCCATAACAACTGATGTAGGCAACAGACAAAATAGAAGGGCACTTTTTCTTTTTTTTACACTTAACAACAAAGAGATGAACCCTTGTGTTGAATTACGGAGGGAGGGAGGGTCACAGTCTGGACTCTGGGGAGGGGACAGTGGGTTTAGCAGCCTTCTTGTTTGTCAAGAGTTTGTTTCACAGTTGAATCCTTTAATCCACCCAGTCTTGCACAAACTTGGCAATATATATATACAGTATATAAACTACAATCATGAACAAGAGACGCGGGAGGTTCATCCTTAAATACAAAAAGTGTCGTCTGGTGTCCGTGTTTGGGCGTGCTGTAGTGTGTGTTTGTGGCATCGGAGGAGAAAAATAAGGTCCTGAGATATGCACTGAGCGGCTTCTGGAGAGAGAGTGATGTGAGTGTGATCTCTATAAAATGACAACGAAAAACAAAAATATATTTAAATCTATAGCACGGACATGTTTGAGCGGGGTGTGTACAGTATGTTAGGAGGGACTGGACCGCGGTAGGGCCAGTATTCGTCCATTGGTCTTTCCCCCGTTCATGTGTGTGAAGGGGATGTGGTGCTCCTCGTAACTGCCCCTCAGGCCCATGGAGGAGGCCTCGTCCCTGTCCAAACAGTGTTCCCTCTGGGAGCAGGATGACGGGTCCAGTGGGATGCTCTCCATGTTCTCCATGTCCAGGTCAAAGTCTTCGGTCTCGGGAGGCTTGTTCTCCTCGCTGTAGAAGAAGGACATGTCCTGGAAGGAAGGATGCAGGTCCTCGCGGAGCATCTCGATGATCTCCTGAAAGGTGGGCCGCATCTTGGGGTTGTACTGCCAGCACATCTGCATCAGGTTGTGTCTGTGTGAGGATTGAGGGATAGAGATCACAGCTGTATTATCCTGCATCCCCAATTTCATATCATTAAAAAAATACAACTTTTTATTAGACTCATCTAACACAACACAAAACAACAATACAGCCATCAGACTCAGAGGCAGATCTCATGCAGTAATATTTGAGAAAAAATTAAATTAAACAAAATGTAAAAAAGTCCATAGTTCGAAACAGGGAAAAAAAAGAATCTAATTCAATAAATAAATAAATAATACAAAATAAATAAACAAATATCTTAAAATAAAATTAAAATAAATAAAAAAGTTAAATGAATAAATCCAATTTATTTCATTGAATGACAAGTCGAGGGATTTGGCTGGTGATATTCTGCATCTTCTTAAAGTCACAAAATCTCATGAAAACACAAAAAAAAACAGGATTACATTTATTCCACGTGGATTATGTTCAGTTGTTTTTTTTTAAATCGTCTTTTGGTTTGTGTAGATTTTGGCGCCCCCCTGTGGCACGTCTGATCTCTGTGCTGAAGTATTCCTTTACATGTGTCAGTAAAAAGTATCTCATCCTGCTTTCTTCAACAGTAAAGTTTCTTCAACATTAACTTATTTTTAATTCAATATATTTTGTTGTTGTTGAGTGTGCATTAGTTTCTACCCCAAAAATCCTTATTTTTTATATGTAGTATGTTTTGTCATTATTTTACGTCTTCCTCTTTCTTGTTTTTAGCTGCTGTAAAGCACTTTGAATTACATTTGATCATAAGAAAAGTGATGGATAAACAAATGCGTCCCAACCCTTGTACTCACATTCTGTCTGCGCAGTTATCCGGCCGGTCCAGGTAGCCCCCGTCCATGACAAACTTGAGGACCTGCTCGTTGGACAGACCCTGGTATGGCTGCTCGGCCAGCGTGCTGATCTCCCACAGCACAACCCCGAACGACCTGACACACAGGCGAGTGAGGGGAGACAACAACAGAGATGCAGAGAGAATGAGGACACGCCAATTAGACAATTGACAGAGTTAATCTGTTGGTAAACACTTGAGGCAGTGAGCGGGTCGGCTCGGGGCAGGAGGCAGCGGGGGGGCGATACTGGTAAACAAAGTTAAGGTTGAAAACAGGTTAGTTACACACACGTGTTCCGGTTTGGTAATTTTATATCTGTAATGTGTTTACTGTTTGTTATTCCGGTCTGCTTTTATGCTTTATGGAAAGCTCTAAAAACTGACCTGACAGGAAATAATTAGCCTTTGGAAGATAGCTTTGTTGACTGATTATCACAAAAAACATTTTAAAAAGATAATGCAATTTATAAAAACACAATATAAGTCAGAGAATTATATTATTTTAAGAGTGAGCTCACTCACTGGTTGACTTTCATTTCTTATTGTGGGATCTGCTCAAAGATTTATGAACATCCTCAATAATTGTCTCTACATGTCAGTATGAGCTCGGTTTCCTCTCATGTAAACACTGCTGGGCACAGACTGTTGTGCTTTATATCTGCACACGAACAATCCTTCCACCACACCCAGTATCAGAGTTGTCACTGACCAGCAGTCTGAGTGTGCAGTGAAGACTCCGTCCTTCAGAGACTCTGGTGCCATCCACCTGACGGGCAGCAGGCCCTTCCCTCCCTTCCTGTAGTAGTCGGTCTCGTAGATGTCTCTGGTCATACCAAAGTCTGGAGGGAAACAATGAATTTAATTATTATTCAAATATGTTATTACCACCACTTATTAACGGCTGCTTTCCCTGTCAGTGTATCTTGGCTTGAATGCTGCTGTTGACGTTGGATGGTTTGGTTCACTTGTTTGATCAGAATGGAGTTTTGTAACGTACAGTGTTATTTAAATTCATTTGAAGTTTAAGGCTGTAATAGCTGAGGTCAAATTTAAAGCCAGTTGATGATCTGTATGTACGATACACACACTCATGCACTGTATAAAACAACAACTCACTAACAACAGAAACAGTTGATTCGTGATGCAGGAATCCACGCTTACATTTGATCGAGGAGCAAACTTTTTAACTTCCTGATAAGACCTTTCCTGCTCACTCCTCGCCCTATCATCGTCTGGTATCAACCTCACATGATCAAACTGCAGGGTTAGATTGAAATTCACCTGTGCTCACTCTGCCTCCATATGATAAATGCTTACTTGATATTCAAGTCAGTAATGTAAGCGGCAGAGTGCACTGTGGTTGTCTTTCACAGCCTTTTCTGAAACCATCGCTGACTTTAAAATCATCTAAACTGTTTTATTTTGAACGCAAAGGTATGAACAAAAACAGCAACAGACATCAACACAAAGGCATCCTGGTAAGAAAGACTTTAGCACAGACCTAATTCAAAACCTCTTTCATTCCTATTGTGCTAAAAATGTACCTCCTATTTTGACGGTGAGATCGTGTGCCACCATGCAGTTTCTGGCAGCCAGATCTCTGTGGACAAACTTCTTGGCGTTGAGGTAAGCCATGCCGTCTGCAATCTCAGCGGCCATTTGTATCATCTCCTTCAGGGTGGGCGGCGGACGCCCAGGGTTGTTCTGAAGGACAGAAGATAAGTTTTATTCTCCTTAACGTCCACAACTCGTGATGAAGTGTTGATTTTAATACGGAAAAACACATGACTGCATTAAAGACAAATAATTATATCATAACCAAACTTTTAATGTCACATTGGCTCGATTGTCTCAGGAGGAAAAGCTTTCTTTGTCATTTTGAATGCCTGCTGCTGAACTCCAAACAAGAAATGTTTTCAGATGACTTAAGTGATGACTGCTAAAGTCTTCAGTCAACATCCGAGAGCTCAGTCCTCCTCCTATTCCCACCCCACTCCCATCTGTATATTTACACACTTCAAAAGATGACACACTGTTAGTCATCTGTACACACATCAAAACTAAACACACCGTGGAATTTCACATTGTGCAACAGTGAACAGAAAAGGTGTAGCAGTTCCAGGTATTTGTGGCAACACAAAGAGATCAATATTCAACCTCAGAGGCCCTCCTCTGATTCAGTTACATGTGAGGGATGTGATTGAATCAAGTGTCTGGAACAATCAGGCTGACAGCAGATTGAGTCAAACGTGTCAGGGGGAAAGTCTTCAAATCCTAATTGTGTTAACTGTTAGTTTGTTTAAACATTAACAGATTAAAGTTGTTCAGTGTTTGTACATCTGTGTCAGATCTTTAGTCTCGATAAGAATCTGAGAGCTGCTCAGTCTAGTCTGTAAGTACCAGAGGAGGCCCTAATGTTGTCAGTGAGAGCAGCACAGGATCGAAGAGGGAAATAAAAAGAATAACAGAGTGTTGTCACATTTATTTATATAACATGAAAGAAATGTGAAAATAAGAAGGACTGGTTGAAAGTATTTCTCATTCAAGCTCACTAAAACTAGAAGTGCAGTCCAGCCTATGATAAAGTCCTGAACTCAAACACTGGAAACCGGGTTTGTGATTCTAAGCCATGAGCCGTTACCTCAGCATCAGGCCGCAGAGAGCGCAGGAAACTCTTCAGGTCTCCATGGGTCATCAGCTCCATCACCACCAGCGTGGGCTGACCTTTAGAGACAACACCCAGCAGACGCACCTGAGAGACAAAGAGGAGGTTGTTTTTGTGTCATTGTAGTCTGGTTTGTTTACTTTATATGATGCATTTTGATCGTTTGCCTGGTAACAGCAGGGTAACAGTGGAGGCCTTTACACACAATGACGCAAAACGTCGTAGAGGTCTGGTATCTACACTTGATGGGACAAACTGTTCACACACAACCTGGCACTTTAACCCATCTTCATAACTCAAACTAACACAACAAGTTATACACTATTTATTTTCAAGAAGTGGTGTAATGTAATGAAGAAATGGGACTTATTAAAAGAGTATATTTGCTTTACTTACGTTTTTATATTTCTGTCAACTTTCACTTTTATCTTGTAAAATTTGGTAAATAAATTTGTACTTTCACACAGATACATTTCCATGGAGGATTACTCAAAACTGTATCAGGAGATTTCGTTTGTGTTTCTTTTCAGTCTGTTTTTTTTAGGAAATATGGAAGGAGTGGATGTCATATTTCCTAAAACGACCTTCTTTTGCTTGAATATTTATTTAAACATACTTATGTGCATCAAAGTAGTTGTATTTATTCTGTTCTTTTGAAAAAGGCACCCCACATTCTGTCATACCTCTTTTTTTCTGTTGTGTAACAAAAAATTAAGACGGTGGATCATTATAGATGACATATAACAAATGTAATCTGTATAATTGTGAATTCATGTGATTAAAAAATATATATATATATAAAAATGTAGTCAGCTTTTTTTGAGTTCTGCATGACAAGAAGACAAAAAGAATATAATACTTATGTGTTTCTTAGATGCATCCATGGCTGTGATAGAATAAATCATGGTAAATTGTTAAAAAAAAAACTACAAAAGCCAGGGTTTCTCCATTTCTGGTTTCTGCATCAAACCATGCCAGTTTATGAGTGACTTATCATAAATGGTAAATGGTAAATGGACTTGTACTTACACAGCGCTATTTTTGCCTTTCTGACCACTCAAAGCCCCTTTTACACACTACTTGTCAAATTCACCCATTCACTCACTGATGGTAGAGGCTGCAATTTGGGGTTCAGTGTCTTGCTCAAGGACACTCCAGCATGTGACTGCTGAAGCTGGGATTGAACCGCCAACCTTTCGATTGATAGACGACAGACTCAACCTACTAAGCCACTGAGCCACAGAAGTGTAATCTCTCCTCTCTCTCTCTTTTTTAAATTTAAGTTTATGGTAATTTTTTTTGCCTTTGTTGGATAGGAAAGATGGAGAGAAACAGGAATTTGGGGAGTAGAGAGTGGCCAGAAATCAAACCTGCGATCACTGCGACAAGGAATGTAGCCTCTGTAATACGGGGCTCGCAATTAGACCACTAGGCCAATGGCACCCTTGTGGACAATCTCTCTGAACAGCTAAAAGCTTGTATGACTGGATGCATGAAGGGGGATAGACTTGTTACTCATCAATGCAGATGATTTAGTCATGATTTCACATTACAGTGCTGGTTTACGACGAAATCACATGAATAAATGTGTATCAATATCTCAAACTAAGGTTTTATGAGCGAGGAGGAGAATAGGTGTAAAGTATGATCTATGAAACAATTGAAGAATTGAGTTCATGTATAGAAATTAAGGGAAAACTTCCTTTAGAGATCTTTTTCCAATCTCCAGAAAATACAGTTTTAAATGAATGTAAGCTAAGAGATTAGGATTAAGGTGGTTTACTGTAAAGTTGAAAGTCCATAATTCCCTAAATTCTGACCTCTTTCTTTTCAATTAACATATTAACATGTACTTTTACTTTCTATACTTCATCACAATTAAATCCAGAAAACACTTCCAATGATAGGTGCTGTAAATATCTGATACCTTAAGACTTGTGTTCCACTGAGATTTGAGCAGCTGACTTTCACTTCCACTACAGCCATTTTTTGTTCTGATATCTGCACTTTTAATATAGCATGGCTTTCATCAGGCACCATATCCACGTCATATTAAGATCTCTCTCCTTACCACATGGTGGCAGCTGAAGGCCTTCATGACCGAGGCCTCGTTCAGGAACTCGATTCTCTCCCTCAGGCTCGCCGACTCGTTCACCGTCTTCACCGCGACTCGTGTCTCCCCCTCGCCCTTGATGATGTCCTTGGCATTACCCTCGTACACCATGCCAAAGGAGCCCTGGCCCAGCTCCCTCAAGATATGGATCTTGTCTCTGGCCACCTCCCACTCGTCCTCCTCGTACACTGCAGACACATTTTGAGGAACAGGTTATAGATAAAGGGATCAATGCCGCATGCACACAGGAAAGCAGGTGAGTTAAAGCAAGAAAACTGGATAATCTGATGATGTAGATCATCAGATTTCTTCTAGAGAAAGACTGCTGGTTACATTAAATTCTTAGAGAAACCTGGTTAGAGCTGAGGGATGCTGCAGCTTATTTTGAGTGGGTTTTTTTTAGCTTGCAGCATTTCAAATAAACAAAGTATGCAGAGAGAAGAAAAGTTTTTACTTATCGTGCCAAAAGTTTATTTGTGTGAATCAGTCAGTCTACACGTGCACTAATCATGCATCAAATAACAAGGCTTCCCTAGAAACACGTTTCCAAATCCAGACAGAATTTCTCTGAATCTTTTGACCAGTTATTGGAAACTGAACTTTTTAAACAAGTTACTGCTGAAATGTTGGAATAATCAGATTCCCTGAGAGCATATGAGGACTTTCAAACTAAGAGTGCAGACATTATGATAGAACAGCCAGTTCTTAAATAGAATTCATTAACTAATGTAATAACTGATCAGACTGCTTAAACCTATTTCTTACCATCATTAGCGCTGAGATACTCAGGGTTTGAGGAGGCGTAGATGGGACCACTTGGCCCTTGAGTTTGACTAAAAGGAAAAACAGAAGATTATCAAATAACAAATAATTTAACAGCTCCAAAAAGTATAACGATGAAAGTATTGAGCGCAATTGCGTACTTCTTCCTGAAGATGACGAATCCGGCCGCGGCCACAAACAGCAGCAGGAAAAAGCAGATGAGCGGTCCGATGACGATCTTGAAGATGTAGAGAGGATCACCTGTTGGAAGACATGTCGGCACAGACAGTGAGTCACATCTGATGTGAAGAACCAATAAATCTCTCAGAATGAGCTGCTGTTAGAATCAATACGCTGCTCTGTGAATATAAGGAGCGGCATTGAGCATCTAATGGTAACGCTGCACGTTGGGACACTTAATACTATTAAAGAACAATCAGGGTTCCCACTCTTTTCCAGAGATCATTTTCCAGGACATTTTCATTGATGATCAAGCTGGTATGACCGTCTAAATTTAGTTCCTGATTTAGTTACTAAATAGTCTAATATGTTCCTCTCAGTGGAAGTCTACATTGAAAGACATGTAGTCTATGGCTATCAATGAAATCATCTCTTTCATACTTAAAAATGATGGCAAATTGATAATAGAATAATGCAACCACAGATGTACAGCACTTCACTTTATTAGTGCAACCAAGTAACAACGATGGGCAACATCTCAGCTTTCTCTTTTCTCAAAAAATATAAAATGAGCTAAGAAGAAAACAAATGAGCCAGCAAAGGAATCAGGAAGCTGCCTTACTGATACAATTAAATAATAATAATGATCAGAGGATCAGTGCATTAATGACCTAAATAGAACTGAATGACAAAAATGGCCGCAAATGTTTCTCAACTCAACTCAAACTCAAAACATACCTGCTTAATCATGATATTCATCATGCTAAGTGATCGATATAAAACAAAGCAAATGTCACGTTTTTTTAAATTTGAGTTACCGTAAACTCTGAAAAAATCGCACCGATGTAAAGACGCACTCTGTATTTGAAGATCTCTCAGAGATTTTAAAAAATGTAAACTGTCTTCCTGCATGGCGATGTCTATTATGATCAGCGATGTCTACAACGTGGAGTTTCTGTGGAGCTGTGTCGCTCTTTTTGTTCCGTATGTTTTCACTATCGGGAGTTTGCACTCCTACAAGCTAGAGCAGGGGTTCTCAAACCTTTTGGAGCCAGGGACCCCTTACAGGTGAGAAAATTGTCCAAGGACCCCTCATAATTGTAACCCAGATTAAGCACATTAGTGATGTGTCATGATCAAAAGCTGCGGCTCTGAGAGCCGATGCTTTATAGTGAATCAGAAGAGCCGGCCCCCAGTTTTTTTCATTTCGCTGCTTGGCTCTTTTTTTTGCTTGCTTGAGTTTGGTTCTGGTTCTGTTTGCTTGAGTTTGGTTCTGGTTTGGTTCTGGTACGGTTTTGTTCTGGTTCTGGTTCGGTTCTGTTTCGGTTCGGTGCTGGTTCGGTTCTGGTTCAGTTCTGGTACGGTTCTGGTTCGGTTCTGGTTCGGTTCTGGTACGGTTCTGGTTCGGGTCTGGTTCAGGTCTTGTTCGGTTTGCTTGAGTTTGGTTCTGGTTCTGTTTGCTTAAGTTTAGTTCTGGTTCTGGTCCTGTTTGCTTGAGTTTGGTTCTGGTTCTGGTTCTGTTCTGTTTCGGTACTGGAAAAATTCTGGTTCGGTACTGAATAATTTCTGGTTCGGTTCTGGTTCGGTTCTGGTTGGATTTGCTTGAGTTTAGTTCTGGTTCTGTTTGCTAGAGGTCGGTTCTGTTACGGCTCTGTTCTGGTTCTGGTTCGATTCTGTTTCGGTTCGGTTCTGGTTCGGTTCTGGTACGGTTCTGGTTTGGGTCTGGTTCTGTTCTGGTTCTGTTCTGGTTCGGTTCTGGTTCGGTTCTGTTTCAGTTCTGGTTCAATTCTGGTTCAGTTCTGGTTCGGGTCTGGTTCAGATCTTGTTCGGTTTGCTTGAGTTTGGTTCTGGTTCTGGTTCTGTTTGCTTGAGTTTGGTTCTGGTTCTGTTATGTTCTGCACTGGAAAAATTCTGGTTCGGTACTGAATAATTTCTGGTTCGGGTCTGGTTCGGGTCTGGTTCGGTTCTGGTTGGATTTGCTTGAGTTTGGTTCTGGTTCTGTTTGCTTGAGTTCGGTTCTGTTCTGGTTCTGTTTCGGTTCTGGTACGGTTCTGGGTCGGTTCTGGTTCGGTTCTGGTACGGTTCTGGTTCAGTTCTGGTTCGGTTCTGTTTCAGTTCTGGTTCAATTCTGGTTTGGTTCTGGTACGGTTCTGGTTCGGATCTGGTTCGGTTTGCTTGAGTTTGGTTCTGGTTCTGTTATGTTCCGCACTGATAAAAATTCTGGTTTGGTACTGAATTATTTCTGGTTCGGTTCTGGTTCAGTTCTGGTTCGGTTCTGTTTCAGTTCTGGTTCAATTCTGGTTTGGCTCTGGTACGGTTCTGGTTCGGGTCTGGTTCGGTTTGCTAGAGTTTGGTTCTGGTTCTGTTATGTTCCGCACTGATAAAAATTCTGGTTCGGTACTGAATTATTTCTGGTTCGGTTCTGGTTCGGGTCTGGTTGGATTTGCTTGAGTTTGGTTCTGGTTCTGTTTGCTTGAGTTCGGTTCTGTTCTGGTTCTGTTTCGGTTCTGTTTCGGATCTGGTACGGTTCTTGGTCGGTTCTGGTTCGGTTCTGGTACGGTTCTGGTTCAGTTCTGGTTCGGGTTCTGGTTCAGATCTTGTTCGGTTTGCTTGAATTTGGTTCTGATTCTGTTTGCTTAAGTTTGGTTCTGGTTCTGGTTCTGTTCTGTTTCGGTACTGGAAAAATTCTGGTTCGGTACTGAATAATTTCTGGTTCAGTTCTGGTTGGATTTGCTTGAGTTTAGTTCTGGTTCTGTTTGCTTGAGGTTGGTTCTGGTACGGCTCTGTTCTGGTTCTGGTTCGATTCTGTTTCGGTTCAGTTCTGGTTCATTTCTGGTACGGTTCTGGTTCGCTTCTGGTTCGGGTCTGGTTCTGTTCTGGTTGGGTTTGCTTGAGTTTGATTCTGGTTCTGTTTGCTTAAATTTAGTTCCGGGTCTAACTCTAACCCTAATCATAACACTAACCCTAACCCTAATCTTAACCCTAACCCTAATCTTAACCCTAACCCTAACCCTAACCCTAACCCTAATCCTAATCACAACCCTAACCCTAATCCTAACCCTAACCCTAATCCTAACCCTAACCCTAATCCTAACCCTAACCCTAACCCTAACCCTAATCCTAACCCTAACCCTAACTCTAATCCTAACCCTAATCCTAACCCTAATCCTAACCCTAATCCAAACCTAACCCTAACCCTAATCCTAACCCTAACCCTAACCCTAACCCTAATCCTAACCCTAATCCTAACCCAAACCCTAATCTTAACCCTAATCCTAACCCTTATCCTAAACCTAACCCGAATCCTAACCCTAACCCTAATCCTAATCCTAACCCTAACCCTAATCCTAACCCTAACCCTAATCCTAATCCTAACCCTAACCCTAATCCTAACCCTAATCCTAATCCTAACCCTAATCCTAACGCTAACCCTAATCCTATCCCTAATCCTAACCCTAACCCTAACCCGAATCCTAACCCTAACCCTAACTCTAATCCTAACCCTAATCCTAACCCTAATCCTAACCCTAACCCTAACCCTAATCCTAACCCTAACCCTAACCCTAATCCTAACCCTAACCCTAACTCTAATCCTAACCCTAATCCTAACCCTAACCCTAATCCTAACCCTAACCCTAATCCAAACCTAACCCTAACCCTAATCCTAACCCTAACCCTAATCTTAACCCTAATCCTAACCCTTACCCTAACCCTAATCATAACACTTACCCTAACCCTAACCCTAACCCTAATCCTAACCCTTACCCTAACTCTAATCCTAACCCTAACCCTAACCCTAATCCTAACCCTAATCCTAATCCTAACCCTAATCCTAACCCTAACCCTAACCCTAACCCTAAACCTAACCCGAATCCTAACCCTTACCCTAACCCTAACCCTTACCCTAATCCTAACCCTAACCCTAATCCTAACCCTAACCCTAATCCTAATCCTAACCCTAATCCTAACCCTAATCCTAACCCTAACCCTAATCCTAACCCTAACCCTAACCCTAACCCTAATCACAACCCTAACCCTGATCCTAACCCTAACCCAACCCTAACCCTAACCCTAATCCTAACCCTAATCCTAATCCTAACCCTAATCCTAACCCTAACCCTTATCACAACCCTAACCCTGATCCTAACCCTAACCCAACCCTAACCCTAATCCTAACCCTAATCCTAATCCTAACCCTAACCCTAACCCTAACCCTAATCCTAACCCTAATCCTAACCCTAACCCTAACCCTAGTTTTTTAATACACACTCAAGAACTTTCAATGTATAACTTGCCACTTTTCATAAATGAGTTTAACTAAATCTATGTCCCTAAATATATCATTTAAGCCAGTGATCAGTCTGTATTTTCTTTCTGATTTAGACATTGTAGTCAATTCTGATCAAAGAGTATAATTCATGATTTTTAAGATAACTTTTGAGTGTGCTGTTGAGTCACAATTTTCCCTATATGTCAGGCGTACAAAGGAATGAGGACCGGTTCAGAAATTTGCTGAAATAAAATCAATGAAATCGTGAAAAGGAAAGAGATCTTGGGGAAAATGTGTAAATCATTTCCTCTTGGTGTAAAATAGTATATACTGTACATGTCTATAATGTATGTGTCATATGGATGTGTGCTGAACGTGACCATAGTTGTGTGTGTGTTTTCCTTCACAGCAGGTGGAGACTTACTTGCGTCCTGAACGTAGAAGAACGTGGGCTCGGTCCAGGATCCGTTCCCAGCCAGCGAGGTGGCCCGGATCCTCACTGTGTAGTTCCCAGGATGCATCACTTTCAGCTTTGCACCACGGGTTACTTTAAACATGTTCCTGGACACGCAGTAGTGAAGCTCCTGCAGAAGGAAGAACATGGAGGATCAGTATCACATGGCAAAATAAAACTGCTTCAATGTTTCCGAGTTTTAAATATGACACTGACTCAGTTTACAGGATATACTTTTTCCTTTCTAAGTTTGACTGTTTCATGTTTTTATTCTTCCTCTGAGGAAACACTGCAGTTATTTATTCTTCTCCACAGTCGTCCACAGCATCAGCCAAATGTTTTGTCTGTCTCCACAGCAACTAAAACATTATGCAATGCTTAAATGACTTTTACATTTAGTTTTCATCCTCTCACATTAGCAAGGCCATAAGACTTAATTCTAAAATACATTCTCAGTAATAAGTATTGCCTCTCATTTGGCCATGGCCCGTTTGAAACTGTCTGAGCTCTTGTGTTTAATGAAGGGGGGGACATAAAAAGTGCTCTCTGATTAGAAGGAGCATCTGTCTTGTGAACTCATGCACTCAGTGACCTAACACATAAAAAAAAAACGGCAGCAATAAAGGCATGAAGTTTGTGTGTGTGTGTGTGTGTGTGTGTGTGTGTGTGTGTGTGTGTGTGTGTGCACGCGTGTGTGTGCGTGCGTGCGAAATCTCACCTCCGAGTCTCCCAGCCTCTTGTAGTTGACCTCGTACAGGATGATCATACCATTAGGGGACGCTGGCTCCTGCCATGTGATGAGCACCGTGTTTTCTGCCACGTCATAGCTGATTGGACCGGTGATGTCATCGGCTTTATCTGCAGTAAACAAAGTCACATTGTTTCATCAATAATTATCCCACTAACTAACTTCCTTTCTCCCTTTCTAACTTTGCTTTCTAAGGCATGAATAGTAAATGAGGTGTGGGGACAATCCAGTGGTTTGATTGTGCCATGTGTGACTGGAAGGTCTCCGGTTTCAGTCCAGCCGAGGACATCTGTGGCATTTCATACCCTGTTTGTTTTGTCTCTTTGTGGGCTTCATCATCTCTACTATGTCCTCTGTCAAAAGAGGGACAAAAACGCAAATAAATGTAAACAAAATTAACATTAAAAGTCCTAAAACTGGGGCGCAGGTTTGGATTAGTGCAGTGGTTCCCAAACTTTTTCTGTGGGGCCCCTTTTGTAGATGAAAGATGTTTTTAGAAGCCACTCTGTGTTCAGAAGTCACTGTTGCTTCTTACTAAATCTGTGTGATCTCAATTTCCCTTTTTATGCTACTTTCCTGTTCATATAATTTAGATATCTACCGGTACTGTATTTTACTGTTTGAGTTGTGTCAAGCTGCCACAGCTGACAACATACTGTTTCCTGATATGGCTCTTTCAAGTAAAGATTTTTGACGACATAACATGAGGGGACTTTCATTGTGAAGGGTTTGCCAGGAATTAAATGTTCATCATCAAAGTATCTCAACTACAATTATTGGGGGTTCTCAGGAGTTACAATATTTACAGTTGTTCATTTGGCCTCATGTCACAGCTACAGTCATCGGTCCAACACATGTTGGACTTTAGGCAACCAACACATTCATCCATTCTCTGCTGAAGGATCTGCTGTTCTGTTGACAACCCTGACTCATGTGCTGCTGCTTTTTAGCTGTTTTTTCTTGTTTGTGTGGTGTTTTGTGTGCTCTTTTGATTTTTTAAGAGCAGGTAACATGTGCAGCATTGATGTCAAAGACAAATTTCACTACGGGGACAATAAAGGACATCGTATCGTAAAGGTAGAGTCATTGCCACAGAGATGCAAATCCCTGCAGAGCAAGCGTTGTTGTCAGTCACAAATGACAGATACGCTATTATCTTTACCTACCAATCTGGCTTGATCTGTGTTGGAGGAAGTACATCCCTGTTATGTGTGCACTCAAACCAAAGCGTGTGTGAAACCACCTATCCTCTCTGAGTAAAGGTGTAAAAACCAAAACATGTAATCTTAAAAAAAGTCCCCAAAACCAATGTAAAACTTCTCAAAGCATGATCCTTGGGTGTTATGTTTACGGCTACAATGACAGTGGAGAGAGTAACTCAACACAAAGTCTGTTACAGGTCTTAAGGAGGACTTTTGTGTATCTTCAAGGAGTTATTTGGTGTCAAAGCTGTGCAATGTATTAAAAAAATATAAAAAATAAAGCTGAGAAACAGAAAACCTCATCCCAAAAACATCTCTGTAAGATTCAATGATGTAGCCGAAACAGACAATGGGTTACTTGGTAAACATACATCTGAGAATCTTTCAGTACTCCTTTTTAAATTTAAGAGCATGTTGGAGGAAACTTATTAATAGAGCGGGCATGTTCAAAACATCATCATCTCCAGGCAGAGGCAGTTTGGACCCTCCCCGTGATAATGTGGTTTTAGTAAACAGAACAACACTCTTCTCCACGAAAGTCAAAGAAAGAAAAGAAGAAGTCTCTCCTCACCTTCAGGCATTGTTCTTGCACTGACATACGCCGCCATGCTGCAGCGAGCCTGATCTTTGGGGTGATTACAGGCGTGGATCTCGATCTGGTAGCTGGTGAAGTGGCGCAGGTTGGAGACGAGAGTGGACTCCTTGGTGAGGACGGTGACGACAGTCTTCGTGCTCTCAAAGGTTTCTTCGTCCTCATCTTCCGGGCTGCCCGTCCCCTGAGGAGGGCTTGGTGCGGTGGTGAGGAAGAGGTTCGTTCTGTTGGCGATACCCATGATGGAGCGTCGCTGTCTTGAACGCCTAAAAAAAAGAAAAGGCAGGTATAAGTTATATACATAATGCAGGTAAGACGAAGACATCCCAAAAGAGGACAGTTTCAACTTTCTACTCTTTAGAGAATGGACTAGAGTAGATGACTGTCCGATCATTTCTTTAGCTCTAGATCTCTTACTTGATCTCAAAGACTTCATTGTGGAGGTAGTTCTCGAAGGTTTTGCGGTACTCTGAGTCCTCTTTCTCCTTTTTCAGCTCCTTGTCTGTTTTGGGGCAGGCGCAGCACCGTGTCCCGTGGCCCTGCTCCTCCGTCTGATTCCACTTTTGCTCCTCGTCACTGTCCACCTGGGTGGGCACCCGAGACGGCAGCTTCATCCCTGGAGAAAAGGACCAAAATGGCAGAGAGAGAGGAAAAAAACAAACAAATGTAAATATCAGTAGACAGAATGGGGTAACAGGTGCGATAAACACAGACATGCAAGACAAAATATTCACGTAGACATCCTCCCACACGTGCCTGAGGGGCATGTCTGTCACTGTCACCCTGAGATCCTCACCCTTTCTTCTGGAGATAAATTACCAGTGACACGACCTCTCTTGCAGACCCAAATCTTCCTGGGTGTGTGGGAGTTCAAAAAAAGGAAAGTCTGTGTTGGTTGTGTGATAATATGGAAGGGCACTGATGGCAGGGAATCGACGTAGGTCAGGCTGTGACGGAGATAATTCAACAGAGATAAAGGTCTGAACTTTGCTTGAACCCAAGTCAGAGTAGGAGGAAGATCTTGACTGTCTCATTGCCAGGTTTCACTTAGTTCAAGCTAAATAACACTCCCCGAACAAAAGATTCACCTTCACTGATATATATTTGCTTGCTGAGTGGGTACAGGACAGCACTCTAAGCACAGTTCAATTCACAAAATGGCTCATGAAGATTAAAATGCACTCAGAGATAAAACAGTTCCTCAAATGGGTTTCTGCTTTCTTTGGTGGAAGCTCTCATCCTGCAGAGAGACAATAAACTCTGCCTGAGATGAGCTGCTGTTAAAGTGAGTTTAATGTTTTTATTAATCAACTGATATGAAAATCCTTTCTGTAGGTTCAGATTAAAACCTGCCTGGGCTTTTACATCCACTGAAACCTTTTTGTGAAAGGGAGCCTTTTATTCCTCGTCTTTAAAGGACGGGCTTTTATGAGTTTGTTACAACAACAAAATCAAGTTTGACTGCTTTTGATCGCTTGTTAATACACGTTCTGTGTTTTTATTTTGTACGGGGCTGCAACCAACAATTATATCTACAACTGATAATTATCACACTTAATTAAAAAGTCTAGAGAAGGTCAGAAACTTATATAAAACTGTAGTTTCTCAGACAAAAAACTGTTTTGGATCACTTCTGTTGTCCAACCAGCTGCCAGACCCCCTGAAATCTTTAGTAGCTTATGTCCAGCGTCCCTGTGTCTGTGTGTGTGTGTGTGTCAGGCCGACCTGCAGACAGCAGAGCAGCAGGAGAGAGAGGCTGCAGCTTCAGCCAAACATGGTAAAAAGTCAGAATAGTTATTTATTAATAACGTGACTATTTGCTGACTAGACCTCTGATATTTACTCATCAAACGGAAAATCTACCAACATTTGGCGCTTGGCAGGAGTTCATTTTAGATCCTTCAAGATTTTTTTTTTCTATTCTTTTATTTCATTTTTTATCGTTTTATTTAAAATGCTAACAACAAAGTCTGAGCCGACAAGTCTGAACTGCCAATGCTGCATTTTAGACAGTGTGCATAATTTCTTTAAGTTCCTAATAAATTCATGTGTTGCTTTTTCACTCCCTGACCAAACCAAACTTCAAAATCGTGAACTGAACCGATATTTTTGTGTACCGTTACACAGCAAAAAGTATTTAAAGGGACGGATTCACTATAAAAATAACTGGCTGCTAACTTACCTTGCACTGGTAATCTATTTAACATCACAGATCTTTCTTTAGTCAGTTTGTTAGTGTGATTTTTCTTAAATATTTGTAATTATTGTGGGTTAAAATGTCAAAGATGTTCATTACAATATGCTCAAAACAAAACAGCAAACAAAGAGAATCGACATGCTGCAGCATGCTGAAACAGAGAGAAGAGCTTGAGAGGACTTCAAAAGTCTTTCCTCTGTCTGTCTGTCAGAAACACTCAGACACACTAAACCACTCGCACATCAACAGACACCAACCAAGAAAAAAAGAAAAACCACAAACAATGCGGCTCACCCTTCTGACAGTAGTCAAACTTGTAGAGCTCGCTGGCTTCAGGCTGGCGCTGGCAGAACACCAGGTAGTGAGTGATGTTCCCGTTGGGGTCGTTGGGAGGTTTCCACTTGAGGATGATCTGAGAGGAAGAGTTGGAGGAGGAGATGGGGTCCAGCGGGACTGAGGGCTCTGGGGAGAATCACAGAAGTACAGAGAAACATCTTTAATAAAGAGGAATGGTTAATGCTAGATACTGGATCCTATTCTTATTCCTAATGCAGCAGATCCTGCTGACACTCTTGTTGTTATATCCCACAAGTGTCCAATTCTATAACTCCGTCTTTTCATGACTTTTAGATCCATTTGATCCTTTACTTCATATAGCCGTCTTCTTCTTCAGTTTGCGTCTATATAACCCCATACATTTGAGTCCTCATCATGCATATGCAGTCTGAATTGCGGAACTATTTACTGTGTATTTGTTTCCCATGGGTCGTCATTGTAAGTAAAATACACATGGGACAGGGACACACACAAGGGAGCTGACTGGATGTTTCGTTATTGAGAGAAAAGGGTGGATTCAATACGTTTTCACTTCTCACCCCTTTCCGGACGTGTAAATTAAATTTAAATGAGTGCTTCAAAGCTTCTTTTACATGTCTCATTGTTTGTAAATGTATATTTTCATGTCTGTATGCTAGATCTAATCAAACTCTGATTGCAGATCTGAAAAAGACATACAGAGAAGCAGTAGACATGATTTAGATTCACTCTTGTGCTTTCAAAAAGTCTGTTTTTGTCTGCTGTGACTTATCGTCAATGTTCAAGATTTAGTTTTGGTGTTGTTTAAAATGAACGTAGCATATTTATCCTACTGTGTGGTGCATGAAAAATGAACTTTCAGCACACTGCACACTTTGACGTTGCAAAATGAAATGCAGGTGACGCACATTTTCTACTCTTGATACAATCCTGCTTTGTGGAAAAAGATTAGCAGCACTAACGCACAAGGCATATAAAACATGAGTCAGTGAGTGATCTGCAATAGCAGGATGGGACTCTGGCAAGGTCACAGTTGTTTGTTATTGGTGAGAATAAACAGGGCTTAAACTGTATTTAGATGCTGCATAATCATCTGTTCGGAGCAGACTGCATTTTCGTATCATATTATTCATCAACATTTTGTGGCTGATCTTCGATTTGCGTCAGCTGCGGCCAGCTAATAACAAAAGTGTTTCTTCCGGTGCTGCAGGCACAAAATGAGGTTACCAGCAAGGCAGAGACAGCGGCTGGCATCACCGTGTCTCTTCTGTCTGATCGGTCGTCTTTTTAGTAGACGGATGAATCAGCTTTTTCGAGTGGGAGGCGACATGAGAGACACTTGTCCCGGCCTGTGGTGGAGTAGGAGGCTTGAGAAGAGTGTCAAAAATATAATTGAACAAAGATTTAGGTGTTGACATTCAGAGTTCATGAGGAGAGCGTGTGATGAGAAGAGTAGATACCAGGAGGGAGCGGCGTGCAGGGATGTCAGACTGAGCCCTGAGGAGACACAGATATCTGAGTGTCTTTGTCACAGAGTGATTATGATGTCCCTGTTTCATGACGCCGTAACACACTGGTCCAACTGCATTGTCAGACTAAGCTTCATCATCAGCAGCTTATTGGTAATGACAGCTTTGCCCTTCTGGAAAGGTATGACCCAGACAGGGACCCCTAAGCAGTTGCCAGACGGGTAGAAAACAAGCCTCCCTCCACATGTCGACTGGCGGACTGAATGATGCTTCTCCACTGAGAGCCTGTTTTTTGTGAGCGAAGAGTGTCATGCTGGATGCAATTCATCAGGAAGGAAATGCAGATTGTGTTTAAAAAGGAAGCCAGTCAGACAGGACATGATGACTACAATGAGTCCAAACTGCACACGACACACTCCGTGGGTGTCAGAGTGTAATTAAGTAGGAAGAGATTTATGATCGCTGCGTGACAGACACCTTGCATGAGGCAGCGCCCTGTCGGTCAGAGGCCCCCCAGGCGAGTCGTCCCATCTGTCTTCCTCTTCCCTGTTCCTGTGCCAAGGACAGTTTGGCAGCAGACAGACTGACACACACCGCACTGACTCCACCAGTCATTGATAGTAACACCTTAAGAAATGAGGATTTAAAACAACGCTAAAAATTGTTGAACTCTCGTACAGGAGAGAGCTCTTCCTCTGCAGGAATACAACCACCTGTAACCCAGAGCTTCTTATCACATGGACTTTAAAAAATGTGCTTGACAGAATTGTTCAGTCACTCATTTTAGACGGGCAAGCTTTGAAAAATACACAACATAGAGAATCACAACACTTTCTATGTCCCAGCAGTATAGCTAAGGATTTAACATTTTAAAAATAGACAGCTGAGAGAAGAAAGTTGTTCTTTTAATCAGCAGGATGTTTCATTTTAGGTCTTTTTGTATTCAGTTTGGATCTCATAAATACAGATATATATTTCAAATAACAGCTACATAGCTTATATTATAGCTGTTTGGCTGCATCAAGAGCATGAAAGGTGAGGTCATCTATTTGAAGGAGTTCTCTTTCGGAAATATTCTGTTAATACATTTTTTAATACATAATTAAAGGACCAAAATTGTTCCCCAGACGCCAATTAAATAGATGAATGGCAAACAGACCGTGTTTGTGGACTGTGGACTGTGACCTGGGATCGAACCCCTGACCTTTTAATTGAAAGGCGACCTACTCAACCACCAAGCCACAAACGCCCCATGGGTCTACTCTGAGGCTTTGGCGTGAGATTCTAACTTTATGTTGCTATTGTGTTAAACACACCAGGACTTTCTTTTTTTCATGAAAAAAGCAACACTCCTCATGCCAAGTGTTGGCCTTCTCTTGCGCTGTTTGCTGGGACAGTTCAGGACATTGTGGAAAAATTGTTCCAAGTCTGGCTTAAGTTCTGAACAGTTCTGAGCTGGCTGTGGCTTCAGGAGAGGAATGTGCTTTTAGTTAAAGAAATAAGTCAATTTATTTCACAAATATTAGATTATTAAGATCAGAAATTCCTTAGAGTGCTATCTGTTTAATCAAGTCAAATCTACATCAGTCTTACTTGTGGCGTTGGTGCGGACGTAGATGATGTCGCTCTTTGCTCCGTGGACCTGGTGCTCGTCTGAGGCTGAGAGCTGGGTCTTCACCATGATAGCATACTGAGTCCAGGGCTTCAGTGGCAGGATGAGATGACCCGGTTCAAACTGCTCTTTGTCCCCGTCTGTGGCTCGACGTGGCGGGTCGACGTCAGCGATCACCCAGCTGTTGGAGCCGCAGGCGTCCTGGCCGTCGAACTCAGTTACGTTCTGAAAAGGTCTTTTGTGGAAGAAGAAGAGGAAGAAGGAAAATGTGTTACATTTGGGCAGATATTGTGTTTCACAGGAGACAGGATATTGAGTTTCACTTTGATTTGTTGCAGTTATTTATCATTGTGGTTATCTGACTGGTCTGCAGAGGAAGACAACAAGAGGAACCTTTGAAATGTTGCTGGTTCAACAGAGAAACACTGGCTGATTTATAATCGTTTCCGTCTGAATGTACATTAAAAAATGTCGACTGATAAATCAGTACAAACAAGAAATGAGATGCTCCCCTCATCAAAGTTATCTGAGAACTTGGAAGATGTATATTTGTTAAGGGTTTTGATTTAGTCGCTGAAGCAGGACATTCCATGACCGCTATCCTCAAGATCTCACTGTTCTACATGTTTCCATCAGCTCCTCATATCCATAACGGACTTAAGCAGCTTGAATAATATTTGTCTGGCAGAGATCCCAGTCTGAGCGTCATTGTGGAGATGAAGATAAACTTACGCTTCTTTGTAGAGCACCATGAAGCCCAGCAGGTCTCTGAAGTCTGGAGGCCAGAAGGGTTCCCACTTCACCATAATTTTATCACTCCCAGTTCGGATCTGGGTGAACTTCAACAAATGGTTCTCACCTGCAAAAAGACATTCATCATTTAGAGCAATAATAACAGCATGATCGTGAGATCCTACCCTCCCTCTCTCTCCTCTGTCTGCCTGTCACTTACTTTCACTCTCCCTGTCCCATTAAAGTTACTAACCATAGACGTTTCTTTCTGGAGTCCCTGAGCTCCCTTGTCTCGTAGGTTCCTCTGAGTTGCTGCCGTAGACGTCCTGCTGCTGTGGACATACCAGACTCCAGCTGCTACAACTACTACTATCAGTCTCACAGCTATCATCTCAGTGCTCTGCTCATGGTGGATTAAGATGAGATCAGACTGAGTCCTGTCTGTAAGATAGGACTGGATCTTATCCTGTCTCAATGTTGGGTCTTTGTTAATAATAAAACAGAGCACGGTCTAAACCTGCTCTGTTTGTAAAAGGTCTTGAGATAACATTTGTTGTGATTTGGCGCCGTATAATTAAAGATGGATTGATGACAGGTTCAAAGTAAAGTAAGATATTGTGTCTGTTTTTAAGTATCTCTTACAGGTAGATGTTGCTGTTTCTTTAGCTTGCGTGTTTTTTTAATGGAATAGAGTAATGCCTGGCTGTCAGTGCATTTGGCTTTTACTAGAACAGTGAAGTTGATTTGTTTGAGCTCTATAGTGACCTGAAGTGTTCCAGGTAATGGATTACAGTCTAACACCACATGAGACCAATGAGACCAGACAGGTTTTAGGATGTGTTGAGGCTGCCTTGGCACATTAAGCTTGATGTACTGCTGCTAACGTTTTTGTGGTATTTTCTAAATTAAAACTGGTTTTGCGTAAATTTTGATGACGCGGATAGGTGATGCAGAGACAGAGAGAAGTGACCGAATTACCCCTAAATGCCAAAAATTGTTTCTTCTTTGGGGGGGGGCTTTAATTTTCTGTTGTTTAAGGAAAGTAAGAAGCAGCAAGTATCCAGTTTTTGTAGTCAGTATGATGCCTTCTATATGACCTTATTAGTCAACAGAAAAGCCTGGCTTCCTAATATCAGTGAATCAATCTGCTCAGACACATAACACGTAGCTGACCTTCAAATCTGTCTGGGGTTAACAATCCTAGAAGTAGAAACGGAGAGCTTAACTCAAACTCAGCGAGAACATGACCCGAAGAAGTGAAGTGACCCGATCTAACATAAACTGACCTGAAGACAGGAAGAAAAAGTCAGATATAGATGCACTGAGAAGTACTTGTGCATGAGTGATAATTTAGACATTTAAAAGTGTTTCCTTGTACATATCATCTGGCTATTGGCTAATATATTATCAATTAAAAAGCACTTTTATTTATTTCCATCTACAAAGCCAGCACAAGTACCCCCTGTCACTCCTGTCACTCTCTGATGCATACATTTTATCTAGGCTTTATCTGAATCAACTTGCAGGAGGCCTTTTTACTGTCTGTCTTGTACTGTCTTGTCAAACAAACAGGAGTGTAAGATCAGCTTTCCTTTCTCTCACTCTCTAAGGATCAATGGAGAAGTGTTTAGCTGCTGCTCCTCCTGATTTCTATCCCACAAACTTGACATCTGACAGCATTCAGGTCTTTCCTCAGAGTACTCTGAAACATAATGTGTGACGTTTCAGTGAAAGCAATCTCAGAACCCATCTGCAATCATTGCCTATCATCGTCTGATGACACTGTGCTGTATTTATGCCTCTGGTAACAGAAACCAATGTTCAGCAATTCTGCTGTACCATTCAACAACTCCCAGCCAAGGCTTCCTTTGTTGTGCGGCTTAAATCTGCAAAGAGAGTTTTCAGTAGGAAGTATGTTACGCAGAGGCTTACTCCAACGGTAGGTTTTCCTGCATACACCAAAGCCTGCTGATTCGTCATTGGTTATTACTACTTGGACTTGGATTTGCACTACAAATGGAAACCAGAACACTTCTTACCCCAGTACAGATTATACATTTTCATGCAGAGTCCGTAAATAGAGGTTAGATCAAAAGTAAAAACAACATGTACCTCAGCGCTCTCACTACCCATCTGTCCTATCTATCTCCAGCTGCTTTGGGGGACCTGAGGAGGTACTGTATGTAGAAGGCTACTGAACTTATCAGTAGAGGGTATAGTGGGGTGGGTTTCTTCAATGAGCACTCATCCTTTCTTAAAGCGCTTGTGTTGAACTGAAATTCAAAGTTCACGGTCGACCAAATGTACAATAAATGAACACTAGGTTTGCATTGAGACATATTTTTTCTTCTCTGAGTTTAATATCCACCTTTATTCAAAGCGTTATGCTAACTCATTCTGTGCAATCAATCAGAGAGGAGCCACTGTTGAAGAGAGTAGATTTACAGAATTTTACTTTCCCTAATCTTTGCTACTGATACACTTGGCCTTCAAATGTATCTCCCATGGAACTTGCGGTTTAAACACATAATAAAAACAATGCATCTGCTTAGATCTAACCAGGTGTGAGACATATTGACACACAGACCTAAGATCTGCAGTAACAGAACAGAAATCCTGGTGGACTCAGATCCCAGGTAAAGTTGTATCCACTCGAAAATAAAGTGTCTAAAGATTTAAACATCCATCTTCTTCTGTTACCTGTCTCTTTCTGCTCTAAATGAAAACAGGGCTGTAATCTCTTTCTTTGTTTGTGATCAACTCAATCCTACGCCCGTCTCTGAACCCATCAAGATGGAAAGGACAAAAACAGCACCATCACTGTGTTCCCATGTTTAGCAGTTATCTGTGCTTTGCTCTGTTTGTTGTTCCCAGTTAAACTTCTGCAAACACAGATAGACGGGAAATGACCATCATAACAATAACCATGGCTATGTTTGCGTCTGTACCAGACAGGACTCTGTGTTTCCTGCTACCATAGTAACTCCTACAACAACTCTTCCTTACATGAGGCCTGGTCTCCGTTGGTCTTGGAGGCGATGTCGTTCTTGACCTGCCGCTCTTTGGTCCCCGTCACCTCCTCCATCTTGCGGATCTCTGCCATGCAGAGTTTGGAGTTGTAGTGGAAAAACATGCGCCCCTGCAGGATGGTCAGCTTGTGTTTGGACCAGTCCCAGAGCTGTCGCAGGTTCTGGTTGTCCAGAGCATAGAAGGAGTAATTCCTAGAAAAGATTACAAGAACATATTATTCATAAAATGTACGACATGTAACTGAGGAGGTTATTAAAAACCAACTTGAATTTCAAGAGCAAAAAGCTATTTCAGCATAGTGAGCCTACAATCAGCATCATAAGGCTGTCTTTTTTCATCTTTACTGTAAGTGTAGTCCATTGTGCTACAAGCGTCTTCCTCCTCGCCTGTATGAAGCCTCGTATATGATTTTGGAAAGTCTAACCAAAAGCTGTTACCACAGAGAGACATTTTCAAAAGGTCAGTCCTTCCGCTTTTAACTCATAATTACAGGAGGAGGCTCTGACATGGCGAGGATGAGAAGTCGAAGTCTCACCCGATTTCCTGCTCCTCTCCCCGAATAACATGGAGTTTACGGAAAAACGAGAGGGAGACGAGGGCGTAGGAACGCCGCACTGTCAGGTAGCCAGTGATCTCCTCCAGCTGGCCCAGGCTGGCCTCCAGTTCAGCGGCGATGTTGCCTACAGAGAAGAAGGAGACACCAGCTTTAAAGAGACCTCTGATTCTACATCTGAAAACACTATGATCTGCTGAGTGTTTGTTATCTTAGTGTCAACTTTTTCCCTTTATTTCAAAAAGCTTTATTTATTTGGCTCTACTGGGATAAAATTAGTGCACCTTATATGTTCTTCCATTCTCTCTCTACCTTTTTTTTTAAAAACAAAAAAAACAAACTCAAAGGGTTACAGAGACGATCATCAGAGGTAAGGAGAAATGGTTGACATTGTGTAAGACAGGAAATGAAAAGAAGCCCGGTTATGTTGGAGAATGAAGGTCAATGGTTCCTTTATGTTGCGGTTAACATTTAAGACCGCAAAGATCCTTATGATCCATGACTATGACTCATGCAAAGCCTGCTTTATTTTAGGGGAGGGTGAGGTCTTTGAGTCATTCATAAACTAAAGTCCACACTGTTGGCCTGAGTACAAAATGACATCAAATAGAGTCAACAATTTGTAACACATAAAAAAAAAATTAGTCATTTCCTATAACCTCTCGAGAATGATCCGCTCCCAGCATGCAGGCCTGCTCATCGTACCTAAAGTCTCTAAAAGTAATATGGGAGGTAGAGCCTTCAGTTATCAGGCACCTCTCCTTTGGAATCATCTCCCAGTCAGGGTCCGGGAGGAAGACACCTTCTCTACTTTAAAGAGTAGGCTTCAAACTTTCCTTTTTGATAAAGCTTATAGTTAGAGCTAGCTCAGGCTTGGACCAACTCTTAATTATTCTGCTTTAGGCTTAGACTGACATACTGGGATCCTGTCTTTTCCCCTCTGTCTGCCTATTTCTTACTTTCTCCCTGTCCCATTGAAATGACTAATCATAGACCTTTCTGGAGTCCCTGAGCTCCCTTGTCCTGTAAGTTCCTCTGAGTCTCTGCCATAGACAGCCTGCTGCTGTGGACAAACCAGACTGCAGCGGCTACAACGACTACTGTCAGTCTCACAGCTATCATCTCTCTTCATCTCCCTCTATCCTTCTTTCCAACCTCAACACGGTTGAGGCAGATGTCTGTCTAAAATGACTCTTGTCCTGCTGGAGGTTTCTGCCTGTTTAAGGAAGTTTGTCCTTGCTGCTGTAACTTGCTAAATGCTGCAAAGTGCTCTGCTCATGGTGGATTACGATGAGCTCAGACTGAGTGTTGTCTTGATGTTGGGTCTTTGTAAATAATAATACATAGAGAACGGACTAGACCTGCTCTATTTGTAAACAAATTGGGAAAACCTTTGTTGTGATTTGGCGCTATACAAATAAAGATTGAGTTCCTGGAATATCAACTGTTATATTTGTCTGACTCAATCTAAAATCGCCCAAAATGTCAGCCTCATTTTAATTATGCTTCTCAAACATTCATGTGTTTTTTTCCCCTTTCTTTCCTACATGATGATTTGGAATGTATGCGTCAAATTGTTAATATGCATGTTCAGTGTGTGACAACTGCAACATTATGACGCAGAACTGACTCCATTTAAATGCAGCACACTGTCCTTTTCTCCTCTAGTGGCCTGACATGCAGCACTGTTGAGATGGAGGGATGCTGCCCTGCCCACCCACACTCAATGGTTGAGGGACGTTATGTCCTGTTGAAACCTCAAAAAGATCTGCAGATAAGTCATAAGGATGAGCAGCATTTTAATCAGATTTAAATTGTCCTGTCATTTGGTGTATTTTTAATGTCATGTCAAACTTCCCTTGGTGTTCTGTTATCTGAGTCAACCAAACAGACCACAAACACTCACTTCCTCCTCGCAGGTTGATGACCAGGCTCCCGTTGAGAACAGTGCAGCCTTGCAGACCCTGAGCATTCGTGACCGAGTCCACGATTTTCAGACCCATGCACACCTTGGGACAGAGCCCTGCACAGGGAGTGCAGTTGAGCCTGTTGAACAAAGACAACAACAGAAAAATGTGAAAAGAAAATAACATATGCGCAGGATGACAGTGTGGGTAAGTGTTTAGAATTCATGTCATTCATTCTCACCCACTTTAATATTCCTCTCAATACAAAAAAATCTGCAACCTAAACCTGCATGAACTGATTCTTCTGCAGTGCAAACAGGTTGTCAACACAACACCGACTTATCACATTTTCAGTGGTTTGGCACGGTGTTGCTCGGTTACTCATCCAGCAGTTCAAGAGCAGCATTAGCATTCACTTGGAGTCATGTCGTGGCCGCATGAAGAATTCAAATCCACTCCTCTTTATGCTTTAACTCTTCATCGTCTGACGGACCAATGAGACTCTTTCGCCGCTAAATGCGACATCTTTTTCAAACCATGTAGTCATGAGTTATGTAAGTACAAAATATTAAAGCTGCTATGAATAAGCTCTTAGGATGAACAGGGTATTGAAAAGCGTGGTTTGCTCAACTTTTGCTTTGAGTTAGCTGAAAATGAACCGACCTCAACCCTTCACCTCAACATCCAAGAGAAACAACCTGGCTTACATAATGTTTTCATAACAAGTCTCTTCTCATAACAGGTATATGGTTACGGCTTTGTGTGCCCACCTTATTAACCCGTTTCCTCAAAAGCCATCTGTGCAAACCCCACACTCATAATGCTGCAAGTGCAAACTTTGATGACTTAAATCCAAAGTAAACAGCAACCTCTGCAGAGTCTCTGCATCACACAGCAGAGAGAACGGACATCTTTTATCAGACACCTGCAGCTGCTGCAGAATTTATTTATTTATTTATTTTGAAGGATTCAAATTGAGGGAACTGAGGCATGACTGCACAATGATGGGCTGACTGCTGGTCGTCCTGAGCATGTCGAAAACTTTTCCTGGCTGGTTTGAGTGGTTTCTGAGGCGAGCATGCCTGTGTTTGGCAACAATTGAGTAAGCTGGCAGGGCAATTGCAGAGGAATGCACCATTTCTTTCTGTGATGGCCAAACTATGAAAGTTAGTGCTACATGCTTCATGTCACCGAGACGCTTTAGTTTGCAAATGCATTACTTTTGCTTTGTTTACTCCTGGCATCCACAATATTTAGGTGTCTTGAGACTTTTTTAAGCACTGCTGACATCGCTGAAGATGTGTGTGAGTGTGTACAGGCGTAAAACAGACTTTTGAACCAAATAACACAGACTGAAAATAACTTCCTGATTGGGTCTTATCAGTCTCAGAGCTTAGAAAAGTTCCAGCTCATCCTCCGTCTAAACGAAGAATTCTCTGGTCTTCTGTGACTAAGCTCTCCAGCTGCAGAGTAGACAATCTGCTTCCTGTTTGCACAGACACACATGCCCAGTGTTTGGGAATGGTCACATGATTTCAGACGTTTTAGTATGAAACAGATTAATTCTTCTTCTGCACTAAAATGATCATTTAGTCAGAAAGGGCGTTTTTATTTAATAACAATAGAAATATCTTGATGTCACAAATGAGATTGTAAAATAAAAATGTTTCAGAGTGTCTGAAAGAAAGTTTTCAGCCATTGTTTCTTCATCAGACTCATAACTCTCCAGATCTTTTGTGACCTTTTTCCCCTCCGTAATGCCACATCTGCGCTTTCATACTGCCATGAAGCACACCACTTATCCTCAAAGCACTTTTATTTCCTCAGCTTAGTTTGAAGCCAGCTGTAGAGGTAGATGCCAAAAAGAAGAGATGGGCCATGAGGGGAACAGAGAGGCAGTCAGGGTGAAAGAAAAAAGGCTGAGACAGGAGAGCAGCAGGGTTCACCACAGGTGAACAGGAGCTTAAAGATGGAGATTAGAGGGATTATTGATCTAAATACCTGGCAAGAAGTGATCAAATTAACATACTGAGAGGCTCCTAAATTTGTTAAGGCATTAGTCAGAGAGCTGTTGGGCATCAAACAATTACAGTTAAAGAAACCCTGTCAAACACAGGCACAGAGACATGGAGCTATATGAAACCTTATCTGACTGCAGTTAGATTTCTCTTTACACGATTGTGGTAGAATTACTTGAAACAGCTTCTAACAACCTTCCTCCAATTTCTCTACTTTCACATGGTTACTTACTTAAATTTTGTCCATGTCTGCAACATCAATATTCATTCCTTGCTTAACCTTATGATTGAATAAAAAGACTTAGTCTTAAGGTTATTAAAATGTTCAATTCTTCATTACTTTCCGTATGTTTGTCTTTGTTATATGTTTGGACATGTTTGCCTTTATTTGAAAGGACAGCAGAAGAGAGACAGGAAATGTGAGAAGCAGAGAGTGGGGGAAAACACACAGCGGGAGTCGAGCCCACGACCGCTGCAACAAGGACTGTAGCCTCTGTAGGTGACAAAGACAATCTGCATGCTTTAAAATGATACAAAAAACGTAACTTTATAGGTGTGATAATATTGAAAACATTTAAAAGCACAGATGCTTGTGAAAAAACCTGTTATACGCATTTTCATCTCAAATGTAATGAATATATCAACAATGTCTCGTAAGAAATATTTTCAGAGTCTGATGAAAAGCTGCACAGCTTGGAACAACTTTTCTAATTGATCAAATCAAAATTTGTTAATTTGGAGCTTGCTACGATTTTTTCTTATTATTATTTTGTGACTGTAACTTGGAATATCTTGAAAAGGCACTTTGTCCTCATCTACGTTGATGGAGCCTGATCTGCTTGAAACACCTCTCAGGTGTTAAAATTCAAGCTGTAACCCCACAGATGTGGCATTGCATGTTGTTCTGAGATGAATCTTCTCTGGATAAATAAGGGTTAAAACAAACGAGGATGCTAAGACAGCAGCAGTTGTACAACCATTTTTCCTTGTCGTCACAGCTGTGAGGACAGACAGCCAGACCGACCCTCTGCAGAGAGTTGAGGCCCTGCACCACGGGGCACTGATAGAGTGTTCTGAAAACCTCTCGGACTGTTTTGTTGTTTTTAACGGTCAGATCGACAGATATCTTGTAACAAAAGACAACAAGTGTCAATGTATCCAGCTACGGTTTCAACCTCTGCCCGAGCAGAGCCATTAGAGCTGTGTTGAGTGGCTCTGCTTCTAGGCACACCCACACCAATTGACCCCCCCCCCCGAAACAGGCAGTGAAGGTGTGAAAGAGGGAGGTGACAGAGGTCAGCAGCAGAGCAGCATAACCACAACACCCTTCTTTATAGAGAAAGAAGGGACACAGCTACAAACATACACACAACAGGTTGTAAACTGTGGATGTGGCTAGAAGAGAGGAATTACTTCACGTTCGGCTGTCTGCCTATAGCTCGCCCACTGCAATGTAGTGATTGTGAAGAACCGTCAATTTTGTGCAGAATGTGAGCGACAAAAAACTGCAGCACATAGATTCTGAGTCTAATGCAGAAGCAGAGATGTGCCAGCCTTCCAACTGAGCTGTGCCGCTTAGACCCAGCTGTCTGCAGTCTCACATATGCACACACTAAGAAGAAGAGGTGTGTGCACGTATACTGCGGGCTGTCGAAGCTTAGCAGGAGGACCTTCCCTCCCTGCAGTGACACTCTGTGCCAGAAACACAGGGATGAGAACTAAAGCTAGGCATGACAGTTCATCTTTTACAGATCTAAATATTTTTGAAAGTACATGGGATTGTCTAAAGTATTGATTGATCAAATATTATATCTGAAGCACATATAAATAAATAAATAAACACACACACACACACACACACACACACACACACACACACACACACACACACACACACACACACACACACACACACACACACACACACACACACACACAACACACACACACACACACACACACACACACACACACACACAGCTCCACACAACCCTACAAGAAGATGCCTGATTGAAGCAGCTCTTCGTCTTGCTGTGCCCTCTTTGCTTTTCCTTCATTGCACCTGCAGCTCTTTAAACATCAAACACACTGCAGCCAGTTTTCACTCTCAGGCTGTCAGATAAGGGCACTTTGTCACACCTCTTTGGCATCTCAGCAGACACACCAGGTACCCTGTAGCATCTAATGCAGTCAGACAGACTGCGCATAAGTCAGCCAGGCCACCTGTTAGCGATGCTATTTGTATGGGTCCTGATCTGTGCATGATTACCTTGGGGTTGCACAAAGACAGAGGGTCAAAATGGATGCAGACATAAGCACCTGAGCTATTTTAATTTGACGTTCTTTAAATTCTTTACTTTATGTACGTGTTACTTCACCACCCCTGTGTGTTTGTGCATGTGTGAAGCTTTATATCAGATGGAGAGGTCGCACTGCAGTAAATGTAGTTACAGAAGGGATGTAGAAGAGGACATCTCTGCGTGCGTCTGTTACACTGCAGAGTGAGAGTGTGTGTGGATTCTACTGGCGACACGAACAGAGCGGGTAGTGAGAGAGTGAGGGGAGATTCAGCACATATGAATCGTTTGCAGTTTCTGATGTTCTCTCTGGTGCATAAAAATATAAAATCAGCCGAGTGCAATTTGTGAAGCTGTGAAGGGCTGGATTGTATCATCAGCGTGTTATTATTTTATCATCTGACGTCAGAGTGTGATTAATCCTTGTTAATTTTATCTTACCTGTGATTAATTCATTCAAATGTATGAGTTATGTTGTTAGGCCTTAATATCACTCAAACATAGAAATGTGTTGATTTTCCTTTTCTGTGCTAATAATGTATGGATTCTGTTAAGTTCTATTCTAGCACACTAATTTATTTTTTTAGCACTCCTCCTACCGTGTAAAAACAATCAAGTTCATTTTGAGTGTCAGGGTCAAATCCCTTGATAAAATGATTACATCATAATACCTGAGAGTGTACTTTATGATAATCTGTAGTTAAAACAAACACATTTGTAAATTAAGGCATTATTTATATTTTAAGCTGTGTGAGAGAATTAAACAGGTTTTAGGACAGGAAGTCGCCGCCTTTGTGTTCCAGCCCTGGATTCAACCCTGACGTGAGCAAAGCCATCTTCAGTGATCACATATCGTTCCATCAGACCACAAAGAGACAATCAAACCGGTATGAGAGTCCACTTACGTGGAGGAGTTGACGGTGGTGTAGCCGGAGGGACACTCAGGGATGCATCCTCCGTTGTGGATGACGTACTCGTGGCAGTCGGGGTTCTTGCTGCGCTCCTTCTCTCGCTTGCACTTGTTGTGGAGTTCCTGGCAGAAAGCAAAGGACACGCAGCGCCAGCCTTTGTAGGTGAAGTGGTTCTCGGGGCAGCGCTCCACACAGGTGTTTTCGTACTGTAGGCCGCGACAGGCCACGCAGTGACTGGCTGAGTGGGGCTTCAGGCAGCCGCCCAGGCACTGGTCATGGCAGCACTGCCCATCCTTAGTGCAGGCTCGATGTTTACACTGAACTGGACACACTGCAGAGGAAAGAAGAACAACATGGTCCAGTTACAGAAGCAAAAAGAAAAGTATGAAGGACTCAAGGTTAAATATAAGGAAACAGAAACCATCATATCATCCAAACTTATATTTTGGTATGTTAGTTTCCTAAGTGACATGTGATGTTTATCAGCTTTTCGTCACTTATCTCTTTCTGTGATTCCACAAAAATCTCATATTGATCAGATCTTTCTGAACAACTTCATAAATACTACCAAACTGCATCACACTCAACATATTACCAGCATTTCAGGTCTGGGATATTAAAACATAATAATTCACTTAACCAACTAGTGATTCTGATGCTAACTACTGAGGGTGACGTCAATTGTTAAGTCAACTGAACGAATCCCTAGTCGTTTATATCCCACAAATGTGTTTTTTGCATTTATATTACTAATGCCCAGCAGCTAAGATACTGTGAGGAAATGTAGAAAATTGTGTTGCAAATTTATGAATTGTACAATTGACTTAACTCCTAGAACAATCATCTTATATTATGAAAATGAAAATAAGAAGTTGCAACAACCGATTAATCTTTTGATACTGCTCGGTAAATTTCACATCCCAAAACAAATTGAATAAATCTCACCAACACTGCCCAGTCTTTGACACTGCATGTGAGTCCTACACACAGTCTTTAAAGGTGACATATTACGGTCTTTTTCATCAAAATATATTGGTCTAAGAGGTCCCCAAAACATGTCTTTAAAGTTTATGCTCAAAAAAACACCTTGAAATCAGATTTTGGCATGCCTGAAAAACCCTCTTTTTCAGCCCTGTTCAGAACAGTCTGTTTTCTTTCTGACCACACCCCCTCAGGAAGTGGATGTGGTCTTGGCTCTCCAGCATGTTGATCTAATGTTTACATGTTGGCTGAATATACACGGCTGCTCACAGACCCGTGTTACTTCGACCCTCTGAATTTGATCCAGAATCTGATCCTGATGGAGAGGCGTCTGTAGCAGGACCTTTCTGAAGGATTGATCACAGATTTTGTGTTTCTTGTTGTTTTATTTGTCAGTATGTCGACGTGTGTCTTAGTGCACAGCGACGAGCATGTAGCTATGTGGCTATGCTAACTAGCGCTAGCACTTTTCCATGATAAATAAAAATCATCCACTAGATCTTCAAATCTGCAGACGTGGGGAGTAAAACCGACCTTTGTATTTATTAGGACAGCCTACAACTAGCATGCCTCCCTCCTAAGCTCCTTGTTAGCACACGTGTGCAGGTAATGAAAAACGGAGGAGCAGTTGAGTTGTATTTTATACAGTCTATGTGCTGAACAAGCTCCGAGCTCTGACTTCCGTTAAAGACCGGATATTGTTGTGACGTAACAAAAACACAGAAGTCTGAAACGGCTCGTTTCAGCACACATTTACAGAAAGGTGGAGAAATCAAAACAGGGGCTGAAGGATTTTTTTCATTTTCAGGGGGGTTTGTAGACATGCCAGGGAAACATATTTCAGGTAGAGAATGATTAAAATGTTGATTTTGCATGATATGTCACCTTTAAAACTTAATAAGTAAAAAGCTGGGCACACTTTCACACTTTGGATTTGATTCAAGATTTATTTAAAGAAATGTGTTCATCTACACTCATTTCACTGTTTATGTTTATATACGTCTTACATTTCCTGTATTGTATTTTTCCTTTAAGAATTTAATAGATTGTTATTTCTGATAAAGCTCAGTAATCTTTATTTTCTTTCTTTAAATGAACTTTATTATGTCTCGGTATGTATGCAATGCTTTCTATGATAAATGTATGTTTTCTAATGCCTTCAAATAAAGTTTACTTCTTAAAAAAAAAAACATCCATCGTCGTCACTTCAAATTATAAGAAATCAAGAAACATACATCACTATTTTCTGAAAGTTAAAGTTTTAAAATAATAAAAAATAATATAAGTCTCATCGAAATGAAGACAATTTCAGAAGCCCCAGTGCATGTAGCTGCTTGAAAAAAATGTGAATTCAACGTAGTCTCACATCTTAGTAAGGACACATTTTTACAGATGTCATTGCATTACTTATCACTTGGCTGAAATATCTACAGTAAAAACAAGTCCTGAATTATCTAAGGAGGATGTGTAAAATGTAAGCACAGGCCTTCTTCAGAAAGATACAGTGTCTGACAGTCAGAAAACAAACACACACACTCAAGTACAGTGATGTTTCTGGGGTGTAAAAACCAACAGCTAAGGACAGAGATCCCAGTCTGTAGGTCAGCTGTTTACACACATCTGCATGAGTGTGTGCCTGTAAACCGCACTGTTACATAACAGACTAGCAGGATTGGCAAGTGTGTGTGTTTAAGTAAGTGTACCAGAGTTTACGAGTATGTTGTTGTGTCAGCATAAGTACGAGGAGAAGTGTGTGAGGATGTATGGAGGCTTCTCAGAGGTAAATACAGCTGACTGACCTGCCTGCTGAGATTAGCCTCTTGTCCACGAGAGCCAGATTAAGAGCGGTCAACAGCAGGGGATAAAACGAGTCACAAAGGTTAGGGGCAGGTTACAGGTTAGACCGTAAAGTTGTGAGTGTGCGAGTGTTTTACATGTCTGATCCAATACTCAGACAAACAAGCGCGAAGATGAGAGAGGAAGGTTTGTGTGTTCACTTCTAATTAATCATCATATTCTATTCTTTGTTGTAGCTTTCTTTGTTCACTTCCTATTGTTGAGCACGACTCCATGAGCACATGTTCAAAACTGCTTGGCTTCATTAGTGGCTCCAGGTCAGCCCTTAAATGAACAAAGCAATATGGACCCAGTGTCCTCCTGCATTCACAGAGGTAAGCTCTTGAAGCACATGAAGAGCGTGTGTTCTGCAGGCGGCAGCAACATGAGAAAGGCGAACGAGGGGAGTGGGAGGGTGCTAAAGGGGGATTGGTGCTGGAAAAACAAATGATATAACCACCTTTTACCTACGTCAGTCTGCTGGCCCATAGTGAGATTGATAAAAAACACTAAAAAATGTTTAAAAATGTCCTCTTGATAGGTGGCTTTCCTTCTATGTCTAAAGTTTCTTCCAAAAGCTGCTCTTCAACTTTTCCTAAAACGCACGTAGGCACACACACACCCCCTCATGAATGTACAGAAAAGCTCTGCTGTGTGCTCACACAGACTCCTGATCCTCCAGCCAACTCCATGCCGGAGCACAGGCTCAGCTGCAGATCCACCCTCAGCCTTAGCCAATGTGTTAGCTAGCTGCAGAAGCTAGCCATTCAAATGGCCTCACCCATCTCCAAGGAAGACAGGCGCACAGTTTAACCCTTTGTGTCCCGCTCTCCTCCCTCTCAGCCAGTCAGACAGCAGCAGCGATGGGTGGTACTCAACAAATCGACCGGAGAGCCACATAGTAACAGGCTGGAGTGGAAAAAAAGGTGCAAGGCTCCACTCTTTCTGTTTCCTAACAACCACATATCAGCTGCAAATCACAAGTTGTGCCCAATGAGAGAATTTAGTGTGTCATACATAATGCATATTAACGCTGGGTTTGCAGAGGAATGAAAACGTGCCCCTGCAAAACCTTTTCATTTCCTAGTCCTTGTTGAGAGAGAAGGGATGCATTCTGTAGTAAATGGGTTCAGATTTATACAGAGACAAGCATGTGATGTTAGTAAGGTGTTGAACAGCTCAGGGCCTGAGGTGATGCATCATGTCTCATCATGTCCACAACTCATTAAGAACTCTTAACAGACTTAAAAAGTACTGGAACAAGTGAAAGTTCCCATCCAGATCCAGAAAACAGAGAGCACTGATGCCATCTTTATCAAACAGACTGAGACTGCTCAAAGACTCCAGTGTGAACCACTGAGAATATTTTCAAAAGTTGTTGGTGAAAATGTTGTCTTCCGAAACGGACGTGTACAGTTCAAAGTCAGATGAGGCGTTTTATAAAGATGCTGATAAAATTTGGGACAACTTTTTTATCTATGGAAGCAATGAAGACCTATTCTTATATCAAAGATCACACTGAACCTGAAACAACTTGTTGATTAACTCAGAGCCATGATGTTTTTTACTGTTAGCCTCAGCTGTTCCACTTAACCAATACCAAATATTACCACAGTGTTTATAAACTGTTATATATTTCATTACTTTAATGCTATATTGGCAGATATGATTCAACACCATCTTGACCAGATCTTCTTTGTTAAGTCTATAATTGTGTTCATCTTATTTATATTATTATTTTATTTATTTCATGACATGTTTGAGCCCCTGTTTGATTGTCTTCGTCTTTAATGTCACTTTAATGTCAACATAATCTAGTTCCAGCTTCATATCCTGTCCTCGCCCTTTTGAAGTGACTATATTTATGCTCTGAACTTTTATTTTATGGGCACTGTAAAATCACAAGTCTCCGCACACCTGACTGAGCCATTATTAAAGCCTGTCCTCAGGTCTGACTTTTTCCACACCAAGCTAGACAAGTTGATCGGCACAAGTAGGACCAGCATGTCAGTTTCTGGTGGACTTTTCACCTCAGTTAATTCCACTTTATTTAATATTCCATGCATTTTGCTCTAGTTAACCCACCGTTTTACATTTACTTTGATAGATTCCTTTTGTATTTAGTGTTTGTTGAAGAAAGAAAGAAATAAATACAAGAGGCTGACACATTGATGATCTAAGTTTAGGAATTATTACTTAAAGGCTACATGATTAAGATACCTATTATCTATTTATATTTATTACTTTTTTCATTGTTTGGTTCTTCAATAAAATCATCCACTGGTCAACCAATAAATCCAATAAACAGTGAAAACAACACCAGATCTTGTGTTTGAGAATGCACACAATATAGAAGCTTTTTAAGGCTCTTTCTACTTTTTTACGGCGTATCATTCTCCATGTAGAGAAGGAGAGATAATGTGTGCATTGCTTGTGCAACTCAAATGATACATGTCTGAAGTAGATCAGCGGATGCAGACTTTTAGGAGAATGACAAAAATAAACAAGTGTTAATGTAGGTCAGTAAATGTCGGTGACTGATGTCGAGCTTAAGACGTGCAGTGGGTGCCACCTGAGAAAGAACAAGTGCGTGACCGCCGACCGCTTTCATCGAGCACCAAAACAAACCACTCACTGTCTAAAAGATTGTTAGACTTTCCTTCAGCTGTAGCTGACTCCATTGTGTGTGCCAAGTTGTTATCAGCCTAAATTAACAGTGTTATTCACAGTCAGACATCATAGAGGCTTTTCTGATATCATCAGTGAGTGACCACACTGAAGGGATAAACTTGTTTCTTGTGTGCTTGTCAAAAATGGTTTTAAGGTCAAGACTCTGAGGACCTTTGAGAGTGGGGCCACCCCAAGCCATCTTTGATCTCCCGGAGAGAGAGCGACGCTGAGGAGACTGTTTGGACGAGTTTGTCATTCTTTCCTTAAAACATGCAAATCTCTTAATGCAGGCCAAGTTTCTTTATTGTGGTTATAAACCCTGCTGCTAGCACTGTTCAAGAGGAGCAGAGGTCTTTTCTCAGTTTAGTCTGTGTCAATTAGTTACACTCGGCTTGAGTTTGGTCTCATCAGCATCGCCTCTACTTATCTCTCATTTGGACAGAGTGAAATCACTCCACAACAATAAATCAATGGGTTTTTGGGAGGCAAGTGCTGGGTCGGCAGTTGGACTTAGGTCTGTTTACGACTGGCTCCATCTTTTTCTTTATTTTTAAGTCCTACTGGCTGGTTGCCTCCAGTCTCTGAACTCCTTATCCTTATTACTCTGGCTCCTCTGGCACACCGGTCAGGGCCTGTCTGATCTCTTGTCATGTGGTTTGTGCGAAGTGCAGCAGGATCACATGAAGGCCAGAGAATAATGCTGCAGAAAGGCCTGGCTCCTCATCTCATCAGAGGAGGTGTCACTTGGATCGGGAGGGGGCAGAGAAACACAATGAGATGCCCGATCCCTGAAATCAACAGCTCACACAACACATTGTTTGGGTGATGCCAACTTGGAAATGAGAGGTGAAGAAACAGATCTGCAAAGCTCGCAAGCCAACAGAGAGTTTCAGCAGCGTGGGGTGTCAGAAAGGCAGAAAGAATCCACATTGCAAGAAATGACTCATAGAGCTTATAATGCTTCCTTGTCTGCTGTCTGACACCATGCAAATTTAGTCTAAAAAGAGTTCCTATCTTTTTTAAAGTGCACACCAAACACTTTACTATGTGCTCTCAGCTCTGGGGTTTCTACCTAATATTAATAGCCTCTGTACTTGTCATTAACCACAATCGTCCCTAAGATAATTCTGTGGTGAGTTTTTCCAAGTTTCTTTTTTTGGCAGTGACGAAACAGCAGCTTATTCAGGCCTTTTTTGAAGAACAGGAATGCGGCGGTGCGCTGGTTGGTAATTAAAATTCCAGGTCCATGACGAGGGCAGTGTTTAGTTTCTTATGAAAGCAAGTTTTTTTTGCTGAGGGTCCAGAACAGAACAATCTACAGAAGAACAAATAAAGTGTTTCTAAAAATGGTGGTCATTTCATTTTCTACACTACTGACAATTAAAAACAAACAGGGTCAAATGAACGAGACGTATTGAGGTAAGTAGATTGATTCAGGCTTTGAATAACATAAAATGGACTTCATGTCACTTAGTCCATGAGGTCATGCAAACACTAAAAATAGGTAAAGAAAAGAAAGCAGAGCACTCTCAGGCATAAAACTGAATCTATTTTACTTTTGGATCAACCTTTAAAATCTCAGTGCTCTTGTTGGTTTCTCCAAATTTTCTTTTGAAAATATTAGGGTCACAAGTTTTGCATAATTCGGGGCGCAGCTGATTGGACTGACAAGTAGGTACACTGTACCTCCTAGTCAGGAGTCTGATGGCCCGCCTCAGCTCCACCTTTTTTGCCTCATGTTAGGTCGACTGTAAGTTAGGTTGAGTCAGCATTTCTAATCAGGCGATCGCCATAAAGCGTATGAATGATGTAATGAGTGTTGTGACTGGCTGCATGTGTTTGTTTGCTGTATGCTGTGTTTTATGTATGTTGGGTGTATATATTGTTTTGTTTTTTTTTAATGTTTTTATGTCTTTAATTCTCCATGTAAAGCATATTGAGCTCAGGTGTAATAAAATGTGCTTTATAAATAAAATTGCTATTGCTATTGCCATCGATAGGCTTCAAAACTGCGTATGACTACGTCCATTTTTTATACAGTCTTTTATACTATATTCTTGACTCATCCCAACACCTCGCAATCATGGGACAAAGCAAGAAAAACGGAATTGTTCCAAATACTTAATAACTAATAACTAATTTATCATTAATTATGCTGGCCATGACCGTAATGATGCGAAGTACCCCAAGTGCTCTCTTTGTTTCTGTCTCTGAATGTTGTATTGTTTGTTTGTCTGAAATGCGACCATCAATTCATGCAGCCTCTAAAATGGACTAATTTACAGTCACTGCTGAATGGCCTCATCTACAAGCAGCTGTTTCACCCCCTTGTGATCGCTCTCTAGCTGTGGTTCATATGCTAATTGTGTGTAACCATTCCCTACTTGCTAATTTATTTGTTCCTGTTGGCCACATCAGGGTTTTGTTACAACAGACATGCTGGTGCAAGCTCACCAAACTGTATACAGGAGTGAGTCTGTGCTTCATCCACTGCAGAAACACTGTTTATGAGCTCAGTAAACCACCAGAAGTTCTGGCCCAAACTCCTTAATCATGGTGGTCTGAATCCTATTTTTCTAAAATATCTTTGAGAGTAAAAAGTCGGCACTTTTTGTCATTTGTTGTCATATGAATATGTGAACTTTGTGGACAAGCGTGTTACTGATCTGACAGTAGTCGCAGAGTGTACAATAGAAGCCACTAAGGGAAGGGTTGACATTTTTGCTTTCTCTCTTTCAAAAGGCGGGTTAATCAGGCTGTTATCAGCATTTGGTATGACAGAAATCTTCAGGAGAAGTTTTTTGAGTCGGCTCTGTAAGCTACAGGTCACTGCAAACACAATGGTTTAACTTTATAGAGCCAGAAAAAGACAGATTTCAAAATGGCTGCAAATTAGAGCCAGACATCTGAGCCTTTTTTTCCTCCATTCTGTCCAATGTGAATATAATAAACAACATCAGTGTACACCATCTTTAATGTTCAAGTCCTATAACAGAATCTTAGCAGATTAAATGTATGATTTCTCCTAAATGGCCTCAGGGGTTGATGACTGTCATGATGTGCACTAACGTCTGTTATTCATACAGAGCTGCCTGGCTTCCTCTCTGCTAGTGAGGAACAGATGCCACAAACTCCCAATTTCTATTTCCAAACATTTTTCTGTCAACTGCAGCTCCCTCTGTACCTTAAATTAGAATGAGATAGTAGTTAAAATGGATCAATGGCGTCAGATCAACAAGCATGATTACATCAAGAGTAACATTTGAGTGGAGATGTTGACACCAAAGAGAGTCCTGTATTGACAGAACATTGGGAAGTATAAACTTCCAATGAAACGAATCCCTGACAACGCCCACTGACATTTAGGATAACAATTAATGAATCCTTTGTGTCGCCTTGAGTTATCATTACATCCCCAGGCTTTGTTTGCTGAGGACACTCTGAATTGATATCTCACAGCTGAGTTTATTTAAGTTGAGGGTAATGACTTATAATCAAATATTTATCAGTAAGAACGAAGAAATTGTGTTTTGATGACAGAATAAAAGCGGTGAGTGTTTTTTTTCCAGAAGAATTTCGAAAAACAAAACAGCTGACTATCAGGCGGAGCTGATGAGATTTGTCTGTTAATTGATTTTAAATATATAACATATTTATCAAGAAAATAACCCTGAACTTCATAATTTCCCAGTTCTCTTATGAAAAGGACTACTTCCCTTTTCCAGTTATTGTAGAGCTGAAACTATCAGTGAGTCAGAAATTTAACCAACAACTATTTTTAATAGTAGACTCATTTGTTTGAGGCACTTGTGAGGAAAAAATACGGCATGTTTTGGTGTTCCGCCCTCTCAACAGAGTCTGTGTATCACAATGGGCACTACAAGTGTCCAAGTACTGTGAAACCAAAATATTCAGAGCCCTCGTTCATTATGACAGTGTGTTGTTATAGTTAAGTGAAATATGACCTGGCGATAACACAGAGTGCTTTATTCTGAAAATAAGCCGGATGTTTTAACTTTGTTTCGGTGCCTGACTTCCTGTCCTGCTCGATCTGCTCAATGTAGCTGATGCATCGTGCAACTGAATCCAGCAAAAATAGAAGTCTTGCTTATCAGATCCTGTGCCGTGACGGAGCCGAGACTGCTATGGTGGAATTTGGCCTTAGGTCATAAAACCTGCCTTCTTCATATTAGCTACAACTGAAAGTAGATATAAATCAATAGGTTAAAAATGTTATCATTAATCAAAACACAGATAAAATTGGATTATGTTAATGTAATACATGTAGTTCATAATGAGGTCAAATGAAAACTTTGGATTGCCTGCTCATAACAGAAAAAATGGCAAAGGTTTAAGACCTTGGTCTGTCTCATTCTTCCTGTGTAACCACCCAACAGCTGCTCTGACTCAGCAGCAGCAGCAGGGCCACTTTGAGACGACTCTGGTACCAACAGGAACCGTAAACAATTTCATTAACCGGCCTCGGCCTCTGTTAATAGAACAAAAACACACAAACAACATGGAAAAACACTTTTTGTTTTTTAACGCTGGTCTGCCGCCCCTGTCATCAGAAGGCAGGATATCCAGTTTGTCCGTGACTGGAATAGAAATGATAAACACTGTGCACACATTGATGGACAAATTACGCTGCCCGCTTGACAGGCAAATGACGCACGCCACGGCCTTGAATCTTCATTTCCTTCCAGGTGTCTGAAATAATCACTACATCTGTGCCTGACTACCTGTTATGACATCAGGAGAATTACTGTCACATTTGTGTCATTAATGCCTCATCACAAAACACTTTGTCTTTATTAAAATCAACGCGGTTCATTCCTTTCAGAGTGCAAAGGCCCACTGGAGAAATAGAAACACCACAGCACAATTAACCGTTTGTGTTTCTTCAGTTTCGCTGAAGGTTTAGGCTGCCGGAGGGACCAGTTATGTTGTTTTTTGCTACCTTAGCGTAACTAATAGTGATGTATTTATTAAAACACTCAGGAACAATTGGTGCTCTTTGGGTGAAAGAGGCTATAATGACTGTTTTGTCTTTTCGAGGGTTTGTTTTTTTTGCAACTCAGGCATGATCTGTGAAGAAGTTCAGGAAACTTTAACTTGCAGGCCACATTTCTGATGAATGAACAATTTATGAACACTCTCTTGTTTACATTATTGTTCCCTTAAATGTTTGTGTTGGGTTTTTTTTACAGTCGTTACGTAGTGATTTATATCAAAGCATGAGTCAGCACAGAGGAAAGTGTAATGAGTGCAGGCGAGTGAAGGCCTGTACAAGTTAAGAGAAAGAGGCAGCTAAAGATCATAAAGGCAAATAAAAGCCCAATACAAAGTCTCAGCGGTCACTTTCCACACGCCTATTACGTACTTAAGTCTTCCTGTCCCATTAAAGTTTCTCACCAAAACCTTTCTGGAGTACCCTTCGTAGGTTCCTCTGAGTCGCAGACGGCCTGCTGCTGTGGATGCGCCAGACTCTAGCGGCTACAACTACTACTATACGTCTCAACACTATCTTCTCTCTCTCTTCATCTCCCTCTATCCCTTTTTCCAACCCAAACTTGGTCGAGGCAGATGTCTGTCTAACATGAGTCTGGTTCTGTTCGAGGTTTCTATCTGTTGAATGAAGTTTGTCCTTGTCCTTTTAGATATTACTGACCTGTTCTACATCCATATTTCTGCAAGCAGATATTTCTATCTAGCTTTTCTTGGAATGCAATAAAATCAGTGACTCACACAAAACCTTTATATCATTAAAAAGCCAAAATCAATCATGCTCAATAAATCATCTTTAGCCTCTGAATCAAACTCCCCTTCACAGCACTGCATTTCCAAGAACCCTGGTAATGATGTTTTTCAGTTTTTCATTCATCTGAAGCCTTGTGTACAAATAAAGGATTTTTTGAGGCCTCTGCATTGAAGAAATTAGGCTTCATTATAGTTAAAATTAGGGGAATATTTTGCACATATGGTAAGGGTAAATCAAACTTGCTTATATCATAGAAAAACTTGATGAACAACAAACTCTCTAATGAATTAAACATCTGGGTTAGGGTTACATGTAGCTTGTGAGAGTTGATAAAAAGAAACATTTCCCTGGAGATCCAATTAAAGCAGCAATGTGACGCAGTAAATCGGACGGCTGTGGTAAGTGTGAGCGCGTACAGCGGTGAAGAAACGCCTGTCGGCCCGGCTTTAACAGATGCCTGAAATGTCTGGGATTCCATGGGAAAGGCTCCAGTAGCTGAACGCCGGCGAGGGTTCACAGGGTGCAGCTCCACAAGCCCGAGTGCCAGAGCAGTTAAGTCAGCTCAAAGGAAAGGGCTCTGTGTGTGTGTGTGTGTGTGTGTGTGTGTGTGTGTGTGTGTGTGTGTGTGTGTGTGTGTGTGTGTGTGTGTGTGTGTGTGTGTGTGTGTGTGTGTGTGTGTATTTATGATAGTGGAACAGCTCAGAGCATACTGAGCCATGAAAAGTGGAGACTCCTGAGGCTGGGGAGAAAGGGGGTGGATTTTAGGACTTCTCTGCATCTGTCTGCTGTTGAAAAATCCCTTTTTTTTTTAAATTGTACGACTGATTTCAAACTCAGGTTTTGAAATAAGGTCAGACGGGCAAGAAACTCAACTAAAAGACTAAAAGTTTGCTAATTCAGTTACAAAGTCCTGAGAGAGGAGTTTTCTATATTTGTCCCAGCTCTCACTTCATGCACTTTAAATTTTGGTAATGCAAGAGTTAAAGACAGAGCTGATTCATTACTTCCAGTTAAAAATGAACTAAAGATCTACAGCTTAATGTGCTTTAGGTTTTATCTTTCAAAAAACATCTCCAGACTTCTTAACGATGCCTCCTGGCTCTGATTTGGGTTTGCATGTCAGTGTTTTACCAGCTTTGCCAAAGAGGCCTCTTTTTAGGGACGTTGTCTTTCACCTTTTTCTGTTTCCAATTTGTTTTAGAAAAAGGAAACAACAAACTACATTTTGATGAAATTTGATAGAAGGGTGTGGATAAGGACCAAGGAAGAACACATCAAAAGTTGGATCAGATCAGGATCCCACTTTTGAGAAAGTATAAATTCCTTCCTTGTGATTAAAACACTTGTTTTAGATAAGAAGCTGCCATGTTTATGAAAGGGTTTGATTTTGTAGATAGTAATTAAATGTTTTGTTGCTTTTTCCTCCAGGTATTTGAAGGAGCAAGTCTTTGCCCCATGTGAGGGAGGTCAAGTATCTTTGGGTCTTGTTCACAAGTGAGGGTAAAATGGATCGTGCGATTGACAGGCGGATTGGTGCTGTGTCAGTAGTGATGCAGGCTTTGTGCCAGACTGTTGTGGTGAAGAGAGAGTTGAGTTGTAAGGCAAAGCTTTCTGCTTACCAGTCAATCTGTGTTCTAATCCTTACCTATGGTCATGAGCTATGGGTCCTGACCGAAAGAATAAGATCTCGGATACAAGCAACCTAAATTGGTTTCCTTCGTAAGGTGGCTGGGCTCAACTTTAGAGATAGGGTCAGGAGCTTGGACATCAAGAAGGAGCTTGGAGAAGAGCCGCTGCTCCTTTGTACCTAAAGGAGTAAGCTGAGGTGGTTCGGGCATTTGATAAGGATGCCTCCTGGATGCCTCCCTGTGGAGGCATTCCGGGCGCATCCACCTGGACGGACGCCTCGGGGTAGACCAGTGGAGGGATAGGCATTGGAATGCCTGAAGATCCTCTTGGAGAACATTGCTGAGGAGAGGGATATCTGGTTCGGTTTGCTTTGACTGCTCCCCGATACCAAATCTTGGATAAGTGGACTGACATGGATGGATGGATGGACAGACTGACTGACGGACGGACGGATGGACAGACGGACAGACAGTTATTTTAAGTTTGAGAACAATCTCTAACTCTGATGATGATGATACCTTACTGAGGAACAATAATTCTTATAGTCTGAGAAATACATCCAAACATAGGCTGTACCATGGTTGCACATAATTTGTCTTGGCATAGTTCTACACACTGGGTGCCCTTTAGAAACTCTAAACCATTTTGTGCAATGGCTCTTAAAAGTTCTAGATTTTTATGAACTACAGATAGAAAACTGTGACGCATTTCTCTAGGACACAAGGACACACAATGCAACACTGTGCCAGGGCTGTAGAGGGTTTTTTGTTACGAATAGGTGATCTATGAGCATTGAAGAACATTGATGGCCTTTACCTTGTTATCTTGTAAACTTGTTGGCCATATGTGCATTTTCAGTAAACACTGTGCTTGAATGACGTTTGTTCTAACACTACATGAGATCTCTCAACTTGTAATAAAATCACAGCGGTCTACACGAAGGAGTTCTTACAGAAATGTTATTATACGTTTTTTTTTGTCTCTGTTGGTGATTTGTGGATGTTGACATTACTGCTAATGTTAGAGACAGAGTTGGATTTTCTGTCACTTTTTCTGTCTGTACAGTTCAATCTTTGTCTTACTACAGCAGCACTACATGGCAAAGGCTTCAGATTTAAGCTTTAAGGTTTAATATTATATAGAGGACATGGAACGAATAGCTGCCGTGACCAAAATAGAAGGCATGGTTCATGTGATAGGAGGAAGGGCCGGCTCTGCTTTCAGACACAGTTAGTGTTTGTAAAGCAACGAACACATGAGCCCCATCAAGCTGAGGAAATTGACTCACACCGGCCTTCAACCTGACATCAAGACATCACAGAGGTGTGTCTTTAGGCTGCTGATGGGCTCAAAGTGACATGTATTCACAGTTTTCAGTGAAGTGCCAAAAATAAAGCAATGTAACCGCTCTCTAATAAAGTTTTCTCACGTTCTGTCCTGGCGGGAGTCACTTTCATCTCAAAATAATAAAGCTCAGTTCAATCTCAGCCTTTCTCCCCACAGACAGCTTTACTCGCAGCTAAGTTTGTCCTCTTTTCCTGCCTTGCCGACCTCCCAGGGTCACGCATCAGTATTTTGGTCTCATAAAAGTGTCTACCGCTATTGAGGCTACATCCTATTCCCCTGTGTCCATTCATAACCTCAGAGAGGAAGTAGATCAACAAAGACAGGAAACAATCGGGGAAGAGAGCTCCATGATCTTCTACGACCACCATTGTCGGGGCTGGAAGAGGAATGCGGCGCCGGAGCTCAGTGTTGCGTGTGGGAGAAGCAAAGAGGAGAGCTGAGGGTCAACGGTGAGACGGTACACACACCCCTCCTACTTTAACTCCCCCACCCCCCCGCCTCACCCCCTGTAGTGACCTCAACCGCTGACCTTGCTTTTTCCTTCCGATACGACCTGGCTGAAAGGCCGATTTGTTCATATCCATGATTACACCACAGTGTTACTCTCCTGTTTCCTAGCTGCAAGACTAAACAATAGCTGTCCACTCTGTCCACTCTGTCTGCACAAGCGCACACACACGCACACGCACACACACACACACACACACACACACACACACACACACACACACACACACACACACACACACACACACACACACACACACACACACACACACAGGTTATGTCCCTGTTTGATTTATACCCGTGTCTGTGTTGCCATTACACGCATACTGACCCTGACAAATCTCTGAGTCCTCTTGTGATTGGTGGACAGACGTTTGTGAACTGAGCCAAGACTAAATTTGGAACATCCATATCAAGAAAGGTCCGGCAGCAGGTTCTCACCTGACCTGGCTCAAAAGTGATTCACAGCAATACACCAATAGTGACAACCAGCGTCCTCTCCTAACGCCAGCAGGTTACAAGAGACACACACAAGCTACAAGTGTGCAAAGTGACAAACACAATCAGAGGCTAAGGCGTCTGCTGAGAGCTATCCTCGTCCTTAAGGGAGCACATTAAGATGTAACAGATCTCGGTTGCTGAGGAGGAGTAAGATCCCCCCTTTGTCTCATCTGGAGCAGAGGGGGGGTTATTAAGATCACTTTTGACATGTGTAAAATAGTGCCCAACTGGGAAATACATGCTGGGTTATCTCTAAGGGTTTGGTGGAAGGTCTGCAACAGATACTCCTCCTTACAGGGAACTTTAATAAGCTGCATGTGATGACAAAAAAGAGTAACTAAAATAATCCTTTAGAAAATGTTTGGAAGTTTCTACCTACAGCCCCTGAAAAACAAAGCTTTCTGCAGAGTTTGCAAGAATTGACATGACTCCTTTAAATCTTTATGGTATAATTCAGCAAAATTTAAATAATATAGACTCAATTAAACTGCAAAACTGGACTAATAGACTAAAGATGTGTTGAAATTTAAAGATCAAGTTAACTTAAAAAAACATAGTTATGTTTAGAGCCAGAAATAGATTATCAACTGAAAATCTACATAATTAGTTTGTGCACATATTAAATCAAAGTAAATGTTTATTTAAATTCATGGTGTGAAACTGTGGAAATTTATGGATGATGTCATCAAATATTTTTAAATTTTAAGGAATTTATGAAGACAACGTGATGGGAAACTTTAAACTTATGAGTAAATCTGTGTTTTACTGTTTCAGTAAAATCACTGCAAATGATGATGTTATTAAGAAACTAACAGGTATTATAAGTTTTCTTTATCCTGCTAGTCTTTGTTTATGTTGTAGATGCTATGTTGTTCATGCTTTTTTGAGAAAATACGTATCATTTATGTTTTCACACACTTCAATAAGAAGGTCAACTGATTATGAAGGAATTAATGAATGATGAATGAAAAATCAGTGGATGCTGAAAGTTTTTGCAAAAATGTGCACTCCATTCTGAGATGATGAGTGTGGAGCCACTGTGTGATGATGCTCTACTCTCTGTCACAGTTAACTAAATATATGCTTCTTTGACCTTTAAAGGGGGCATATCACGCTTTTTTCATCAATATATATTGGTCTAAGAGGTCCCCAAAACATGTCTTTAAAGTTTATGCTCAAAAAAACACTTTGAAATCAGATTTTGGCATGCCTGAAAAGTCCTCTTCTTCATTCCTCATCAGAACACTCTGTTTTCCCTCTGACCACGCCCCCTCCGGAAGTGGATGTGCCTCGGCTCTCCAGCACGTTGATCTAATGTTTACATGTTGGCTGAATATACACGGCTGCTCAGAGATTGCGTTACTTCAACCCTCTGAATCTGATCCTGACGGAGAGGCGCCTGTAGCAGGACCTTTCTGAACGATTGGTCATAGATTTAGTGTTTCTTGTTGTTTTATTTATCAGTATGTAGACGTGTGTCTTGGTACACAGCTACGAACATGTAGCTATGTGGCTATGCTAACTAGCGCTAGCACTTATCCATGATAAATAAAAATCATCCACTAGATCTTCAAATCTGCAGACGTGGGGAGTAAAACCGACCTCTGCCAGAAAGGCAGCAGGACCTTTTATGAAGGATTGGTCACAGATTTAGTGTTTCTTGTTGTTTTATTTGTCAGTATGTCGACGTGTGTCTTGGTACACAGCTACAGCTACAGCTATGAACATATAGCTATGTGGCTATGATAATTAGCGCTAGCACTTATCCATGACAAATAAAAATCATCCACTAGATCTTCAAATCTGCAGACGTGGGGAGTAAAACCAACCTTTGTGTTTATTAAGACAGCCTACAACTAGCATGCCTCCCTCCTAAGCTCCTTGTTAACACACATTTGTGCAGGGAATGAAAAACGGGGGAGGGATTCAGTATTATTTTATACAGTCTATGGGCTGAACAAGCTCCGAGCTCTGACTCCGTGATAGATCGGATATTGTTGTTACGTAACAAAAACACGGAAGTCTGAAACGGCTCGTTTCACACACATTTACAGAAAGGTGTAGAAATCAAAACAGGGGCAGAATGGATTTTTTTCATTTTCGGGGTGTTTGTAGACATGCCAGGGACACATATTTCAGGTAAATACCATTAAAAAGTCAATTTTGCATGATATGTCACCTTTAAGAGCCTACACTTAAAGATAACTGAGGTGTTTTTTTTACAGGTTTGAGAAGGACTTTCATAACAGATGTTGTTTACCATGATGCTCTCATACAAATACAAATAAGGAAACTCTCTTTGACATGATTTATTTTACAGTGATCACATAATTGTGCACTGATATGTATGGAAGAGGATAAGGGCCACTGAATACACTTTTTTTTGAGCATGCGCAAGCAAAATATTTTTTTATGGTGTCTTTTTTTTAAATTCTGAGATTAAAAATAAAATTCCTAGTAAAAAGTCTGAATTCAGAGATTAAGTCAGAATTTTGAGATTAAAGAATTCTGACTTAAATCTCAGAACTTAAAATTAATTACAGCTTAAATTTTCTTCTTTCTTGCTTGTCCGCCCTCCTAAAAAAAAAGTGTTTTCAGTGTCCGTAATCCTCTTCTGTAGATATGACTAAGAAAGTTTGTCACACTTTTTTTTTCTTCTAGATTTGAATAGAAAGGACATCATTAGATATGCAAGATTAGCAGAACCCTTGAAGGCTTAGGGGATTTTCAGTGCTGGCATTGAACCTCAACATCTAGAGTTTAAGTTTGGCATCCACTGATGCATGTCATTACCCGTCCACCCCTCCTTGTGTTTCCTATCAACTCTCTACATATGAAATAAAAACCCCTACTTCAACTTCTTCAATCAAAACAAATATATACATTTGTCAAATATTTGCATGAAATATATATTTGTGTATTCACAAACTATTGTGTATACATATTTATTGTAAACAAATTTGATGCTTAAAACTCTCCCCCTAAGGGAAGTCCCTGATTTCTTGTTGAAACAAAGCCAATATTTACAGCTGGCAGTCACGCTCAGGGCTCAGGCTAATCTGTTCCAACGGCCAAAAAAAGCTGTGCCACATAACAGCCATTACCAAAACATAATCAAATGCCCATTATCTTCAAATCGGGCCTGGCAAGGAGCTGTTATTCATTACAAGTAAACAGACTCAACAGTAGTGTTTCCCTTTAAGTCGGCTCATTATTTCTATTGAATTTTAAGGGGGAATAAAGGCTGTCAATGTTGTGACAGGGATTCGCAATGGATGGGCTTGTAACGGACAACAAATATTGAATTTACTACCAGTAACTCAGGTTTTTAAGATGCATCACAGAATGAAAAAAGAAGGAAACTAAAGTATAGCACATGATTTGTTTAAGATATTTTAGGCGTTTAATGCTTGCGCACTTCTTTATTCATTTAAACAGCCAATCTGTTCATTAAGTTTGAACAAAATTCAGATGTCTACAGAGACTCTCACTGACATCTGTTAACATAAACTAAACAAAGCTTACGTGATGATGCTGAACTTATATTTGTGAAAAATTAAGATCGCACACATTTCTTATTTGAAGCAGGAGGCTCTCCAACTCGCCGTTCATAAAGAAAATTCAAATTTTTTGAGTTAAAATTTATATTTTTGAAAGCTGTATTGGAAAACAGCATGCATGTGCTACATCATGCAGTAATAGCAATGTAATCATGAGTCAGGAAATTGGTTTACTTGAGGCAGTGTGTGTATGATTCAACTGAGAAGGTGATCAACTGAGTGAACTTGCAGAATCGTATTAAAAAAACCCTGACATGTTCTGCACCTGAATTTGTTGATCTTGTTACTTACGTACAATGTTCACTGGTCCATATATAAGTGTTGAATCTCTCTATAGAAAATTGTTTTGTGTGTTTTTTTGGCATTTAATAAAACTCCAGAACTAATCAACCATAATCTGGCCCTAAGTTATGTAAACTTTCAAACATTTAATTGCAGAAATAAGAAAGATGCTCCATGGGATGATGTCTTGAATTTGCAACAATTAAAGCTGCATGCGTTCATGTGTGCTTGTAGCCAAATCTAATCAGCTTTGGTAATGAGCATCTCCTGCAACCGTGCTTGGCCACTTTGTACAAAGAATGCACCGAGTTTGGTTTAAAAAAGGAGGAAGACATTAGCTAAAGCTGCTCTGGGAGAAGTTCAAATGACCCCTGTTGTAGAGTCTGGGAAAGGAAATGGGTCGTGACTCCAAACATGGGAGCTAAGCCAAGCCTTGTGGTTCTGCAGCTTTGTTTTCTGTTGGTTTGCAGACTACAGAACGCGTGTATGACCTGCAGTGCTCTCTGGCAGATATAGCTCTTAACTACTACCTTAACTTTGGGTAATACGCCCATGACAGCCTAGCAATGTCACAATGTTCAATATCTGTTTGATATAAAGAGCTCACTAATGGACTCAAAGAAGTCCTTGCTTCTGTGAGAGGTATTGTGCATAAAAATAAATAAATACTACGTTAAAGTGCGTCTTTTGGAATCAGATCTGAGCACCTTACTGCGTGAAATCATCACCTGAGACGAGCACAGGACAGCAAAAAAGAAAATCTGCAAGTTTGGGGGGAGTAGCTTACTTAAAGAGCTACAGCAGGTCTATAAAAAGCACAAACAGAGGAGGTCAGTGAATGCCTCTCACTCTGTCCTGTGGTTCTTGCTCGGGCTTAACGGCTCTTTTCATGCTTTAGTGAGAGTAGGCAATAAACCACAGGTCCCAGACCGCAAGACCACAGGCCCTGCCCCAGCTGCATGCAGAGCCATGACTCGGGATCAGAGCCTGCCAGGCAATGGTCTGGTCTTCATTCATCGTCGCTGTGCGCAAATGAGGAAATCATCTGTGCTGTAAGACTTTTCATACAACACTTTAGTCCCCCTTAACAAACAACACAGTCTGACAAAAGGCCTTCAGTGAGCAGTCACCTCAAGCCATTAGTGGAAAGACATAGCTTAATAATGGACCTCCCTCAGCCAAAACAGACACTGAATGCAGCCACTAAAGCAAACAAATTTTACTAAGAGGCTGAATGAGCAGAGGAAATCCTTCAAACGAGCTGCTGAACTCGTGTACGCAGTGTTGTGTAATGGTGTGAGTCAAGGTGTTCAGACAGCACCCAAGCGCAAAATTCTTCCCAGCACTCGAACTTGAACTCTCTGGCAGTGTGAAATGGGTGGGCTTGTCATTTTACAGTAAAAGAAAGAGCGCACGGGGAACGGCCCATGTCACGGGAGCTGCTCTTAAAAAGAGGAACAAGAAGAAATGTGCAATGATGTCTCTTCTACCTCCTCCACACAACATGAGCAATGACAAAGCCGTCAGTCTATTCAGTGTAAACATTCAGTGGAAAGGTGAAATGCAACTGGAAAGGTGTTGCGTCACCTCAGAGCATGGTTCAAGCTGCACTGACAGAGAACGTGGAACGAGCCGGAGGAAACGACACAGCTCTGACATTTCAACAGAACGAAGGGACTCGACTAAGTTTAACTTTATGCAAAAACTTACTTTAGGCTGCATTGCTTCTTCATCCTTGGGAGAAGGTCTTAGATTTACAAAGCGATCCTCTGGGTATTTAATTCAGCATATAGTCTTCAATTCTCAAGAAAATGTTGGGATGTTTGGCCAAACGACACAAACACTAATGATAAGACGAACTACCTGAGGTCTGTAATTTATTTTTGTGTCACCTCTATGTCACATTCTGCCATAAATTAAAAACGTACCGACATGGTTACTTTGGTAAAAAAAGTGCTGTGCTACTTTTAAATTGAACCCCTTGGTGTACTAGGAATCTTTCGGTGTGTAAGGACTTCTTACCAGCTGCCAGTGCCTTTTCCTGTCCTCTCTATATATCAGTTTCTCTTGGCAATTCATAATAGCACCTAAAATAAATCCCCCATGTGCAGACTACACTTACTGTCCGTCTGTTTTTGCTATAGAGAAACGTCAAATAGAAGCAAACTTGCACATCGCACTTGCAACGTTGGATTAATGAGGATGTATGAAAAGTGCTTTGCAGATAAAGTCTGATGATTGATTGATAACTCCAAAGTTAGTTTTATATAGCCTGAAGGACAACCAGACAGGAGCATAGTGATGCAAAGATGCAGAGGTTCCCTTTTGGTGCAACACACTGAAGAAGTTTTCAAATGAATTTACATGAAAGAAGTATTATTTTCTGGTGTATTCTACTAACTGTAAAAATGTAGAACGTAGCGTTCTAAGGAGTACTAACACATAATTTTCCACTTAAAGCACCACCTCAGCCTAAACCTTTTGATTTTTCGTACGCCAGTTACACAATTAAGACTTTATAAAGGATGTTTTCATTTCTCTTTTACATTTAAATTTACTCAAGTTATGTGTACATGGCAAAAGTTCATTATGTTTTAGATTCGCAAGAAAGCTTGAGAGATACAGGAAACGTGAGGGTAGAGGATGACATGCAACAAATCCTGCCTGGATAGAGAATTTATCTGTGCTATGAGAACTGTGGCCTCTGCACGAGAATTCTTCTATAGCAAGTGAGCTTAACTGGCACCACAGATTTACCAGATTACTGTATTTAATTTGTAACTTATTTTTTATGGTTTTAGTTCTCTATCTAATGACAGTTCAGGAATGACTGCTTACTTCTTTGGCAGTGGTTCTGTGTCCAGCAGCGTTCGCTGAAGTGTCCGTTAATGGTGGTCGTCTGGCAGGTGGTCTTTCCAATGGCCGCCCCCGGGCACACGTCCCCACACTCTCTGTCGTTCTTGTTGGCCATGATGTAGTTGTCCTCCACCGAGTCCAGGATCTTGGACCAGTCCAGAGTGGAGAGATAGCAGAGATCTGGGTTCTTCTCGATTCTCACGGCTCCTCTGGTGATGTTCATCAAGCTATGGAGGCCGATCTCTCGCAGCTGGAGCATCTCGAACATCACTAGGGCGTAGTTGAAGAACAGGTTGTTGCCTCTAATCAAGGTCAGGTTGGGGAAGAGATCACTGAGGCTCTCCATGCCGTACACTCTGAAGAGCAGCAGGTAGTCTGTGATCACCATCAGTTTGGGGAAACTGAGGCCCCGGAAATCCTCTGGCTTGGTCCTGAACATGAGCAGGATCTTCAGGTGGCCTTCGATCACAGTGCAGTTCTCAAGCGTGCGCAGGTTGGTCACATTGTTCCGGATGTCCTTGCTTGGACAAACTGAAAAGACAGAAAAGACAAACACATTAGAAACAAGGCAACTTTGTGTATGATGCACAAAAAAAAATTCCCCCAAAGGAGGCTCTTTGTTTTCAGTCTGGGATGCACAATAAAACTATAAAGCTTAGCACAGTATAGTCTTAAGATCAGGGCACGTGTTGATTCCATAATATGATGCCAAGGCCCCCAAAAGACAGTTCATCTTGTGTGTTTGTTGGAGGATTACACCTTATGAAAGTGACTGATGCATTAGGCAAGTCGTCTGTTCTGCAAACTTGAAAAACGGAGTTGCAGAAGTTTTAAGGCCGTTTAAAGGAGGATAAAAAATAGCTCTCTTGGTAATTGGAGGGGATATTTTACTGAAAAATATGCGGTCATGTCTCTGGCTTTGATGAAGACCAGACCATCTTCGCTGACGTTTTGTTTAGCAACCACATATCTGGCAGTGAGCCGCTGTCAAATATGGAGCGCTGTCATCAGAGTGAGGCCATGCTCATCCTTGGTTACGCTGAGTTGATTTGTGGAGTTGCTTCTGTAACTCAAGCCCATAAAAAACATTAGCTAATGTATTAAAAATATTCATCTGTGATGGGAATTGAGGCACTAATAGCCACGTACTGCACCGGTAAGAGATTTGTGGCTTTGTCAGTCCTCACCCAGACATACAGTATGAGCCTGCTGGATTAAAAATTCCTTAGCTGCGCTCTCTGCAGACAGATAAGAATCCTACTTCAATATAATAAAGCAGAAGATTGATGTTGGGTTACAAAGCTATCTGAAAATTCCTATTTTTGATAAAACATTTAGAGGATGTGTATCAAAACATACTGATAAAAAAGGCCTCTTATCACTTATTTGCTCAACAACCAGCCTAAACATTTGGAAAGAAGTTTAGTAGCTTCTGCGTATTAGCAACTTAATCAATAAACTTGGGCTACGTGCGTTTAGTCCACTAGACAGTTACACAGTGTCAACATTGCTAGTTAGCACCACAACTTCTAGTTGGTTAAAGAGTTCAGTGCAGGTCAAATGTTGTGTCTGAGTCATAGCGCAGCCAAGCTGTAGTCCTGACTTGTGGTCGGAGCTGGAGACTGCGAGAATGCTAATACTCCACTCCAGATGTTAACAAGCGTGGATGACAGATTGCATCTCACAGCGCAGCGCAGTTTTACAGTATTTTAATCTATAAAATGGAGATTAACTTGTATGTAGGCTGTGTTTGGTTAACTTGACCGGAACAGACGTTAACCTGCAGAATGAAAGCTTAATGCTTACGATACTGTGCATTGCGATACAACACAACACAACACAACATGACAGGATACGATACGCCATAGTACGATATGATTCAGTGCATTACAGTATGATACGATAAGATACAGTGCAATATGATACAATATGTTACATTATGACATGTTGCAATGCGAAGAGTTGCGTAGTGATACAATATGATAGAATATGATGTGTTACGGTGTGGTGCGTTACAATAAGATGCACTACAATACGGTACGGTACGTTACGTTACGTTACGATAATGTAAGATAGATTATGATATGATACGATTCAACACAGTCTGGTAAGGCACGATAGGACTGGATAGGATACAATATGCTTTTTGTCCCCTGAGGGAAAAGTACTGAATGTGAGCTGTACTATAACTACACTCCTGATGTAATCTTGAAACCTTCTGCAAAACATATCAAGTACTATCACATTCAGGGGGGTTTCTGTTTGAAGAGAGACAACCGTAATAAGGATTTCCTAAACTATTCTGGAAATCAGCCATACTCCAAAGCATATGCTTTTGTGTGACATAACACAAGTAATGATGGTCATAAAAAACATTTTCCTTTGCAGGTGCTACGTGGGACATTCCAGGCCCGATTTCACAGTTCAAAAGTCATGGGTGCAGCTGGAGGCGCGCTGCCTAGTGAGGGGCTGTATTTGTTTACCAACTGGCCCACCATAGATCCGGGCACATCAGGCCAACTGGTCAGCCATGTGGGGAAGAGGTATAACAGCTAGGCGTGCACCTCTTTATGGCAGCAGCTCATTTTACACCTTCTGTTACATAAGAGTACAAGACAAGCAGCACACACACACACACACAGTGTCCAATCACAGAGTGTCCAAACAACAAGCTTTTCACTGCATGACCTTAACCAGCATGCTCACTATCTCGAGTTCAGACTACAACTTTGATGCTGGTTTAAAGAACACACAAAATGTCCAAACATGGTTTTATACTGTGAGCTATTAAAAGCAACTTGGCAACATTTCTCTTCACTTCTTTACTTCTAGATTTGAATCATCTCTGTGATTTGTGGAGTCAAGTCAATTTGTAACAATGAGTTGAACGCCTTAAACTTGTGATTTCAACACATCCAGATGAAAAAACTCTCATCAAAGTGACGGTAACTGCCAGGGGAGCCTGCATCAGGGAACCTACCACATTTGTGACTACAAAGAGCTTCCCTCTCTCTCATACAAGACCCCACACACTCCCAAACAAAGCCGCCTGATAGACAAAGACGCTTGCAGTGTACAGTACAAGGGGACAGAGGTTCTGTAGTCGCAGTTTAATCAGCATCAGAATACCCAGTGACCCTGTGGAGAAGGCAAATCATCACAGGGCGGCGAGTCCAGGCTCCTTTCAGTGTACGCTTTCAGCCAGGCCAGTATTTTTAGCAACACATTCCCAATAGAGAATTTAATACACTCCAGCCGCTCCGATAGTGGTGCTCATTGGAAACTGGAACATGGCAGTCCTGGTGTGTAAGTGAGGAATTTTAGAGCAGCAGCAGAGAAAGGCTGGCCCGAGCTGACTTTTTCACGAGGGAGGACTTAGTTCAGAAACAAAAACTTAGCAGAAGTATCAACTTTTTATTTATGACAACTTTTGTTGTAGTTGTACAGTGGAGCACTGAGGCTTAGTGAAAAATTCAGCAAAACAAATCAGGTTCACAGCAGAATTCAAATGCAGCCTGTATTGTGAGGAAGGAGAAAAAAAGAGGCGAATTTCACAAAGGTTACTATGGTGACCAGGCCAGCTCCAGCTCTCCATACATTCCCGGCTAAGAGCCAGACAAGACTGAAAACACTGAAAACAGCCTCGGTGCTCTGAGTCATCAATTAGAGTCATTAGAGGGAGAGCAGATCCTCACTGACCACTGCCCTCAGAAGCTTCTCACTATCGGCACCTGTGAGAATAATCAACTTTAAGGTTAATCAAAAACTGGGAGGTATGATGGTTTTCAAGTCTAGCAACACAGAGAGAAAGAAAAGCCTGTTGATATTCACAGAGATTGTTGCCACCCTTGAGAGTCACTATCAAAATGTAAAGGTAAGGATTGAGATTGAGCATTAGTAATAAATCCAAAGAAAAACAAAAACAATCAGATGATCCTCCGAGCAAAACAAGGTGATTTGTTCAAATATAACCAAACACAGGTCCACTCAAAGGCACCCTAAGACCGGGGCTGCACAATACATTACTTTATTGATATTGCAATATGAGCATTGGTGATAAATACATCACAGAGGTCTGAATTCAGTGCACTACATGAGATAATTTTTCCGTGAGCAAACAATACTTTCTCACTTAGCATGCATGAGTTTTAACAACTGGAGGAAGGCCTGAGTGTGATGACTGTGCTTTCACATCAGCTTGAGCCAGCTATCAGCCAACCTCAGATTAATTGGTGCCATCTCAGTGTCAGGGTCTTATTGGATGTACTTTGGATTCAGGAATAATATATTTCAAAAACATGAGTAAATCATACCAACAGCAGGTCAACATAAAACCTGACAGAAGAAACATCAGTGAGGTTTGAAGGGAAAATATAATTTAAAACACAAATGCTTCTCAAGTCTCTCAAAGTCTTCAAAGTCTTCCCAGATTGTGATACTAAACTTAAAGCTCCTGTGAGGAGTATATAACTGGTTCAGAAATAGTCTGAAATGAATGCTGACACCTTTATGTGGCCCATAAAAGCAAAAAAAAACATTGGCACTAAAATAGATCATTTCTAGTTATTTTAAATGCATGTAACCCCTGCTAAAGGTTGGGTGTTGGACAAAGTCCCTAACTGCATGATGCAGACACATCCATTTCTATTTGTCCTTTTTTAGTGCGCAACAATACTAAATTTGTACAACATTTCTCTGTTAGACATACAATTATCCATCTGAAATACTATTAACACAAGCAGAAGTCAAGATAAGCAGAGATTGTAGTTATGTTTTTTTTCACGAGGCACCAGAGTCAACACACACTGAAAGTTCCTAATAGGAGCTTATGTAAAATAAATGAAATCATAAAAGCAACTGAGCTTGTATGTCAATAGATGCACTGCTGTTGTATTATTACTAATTTGCCGACGAACATCACGGGAAAAGTTTTAGAAGAAGTGAGCATTAAATTATTTCAGTCGCTACAGTACATCAGATACCGTCATTAGGTATAAGATCAACTTTACTGATCTCCTTTTGGGGATTTTTTTTTGTTACAATATGCTTACAAAGTTAAAATGGAATAATCAAATTAAAAAATAAGAACAATTTTAAAAATAAAATAAAACAAAAAAATAAAATAATAAAGCCAACTCAACAACTCTATCAATGTATAATATGAACTAAAACAGTGGAATCAAAAGTCTAGGAACCAGGTGTTTCTTGGGAGTGAAAAGTCTTAACATTGCACTTATTTATCATTTCCCTAATGCGGCTGACTCCTTACAACACCTGTTGGCAGGTTGATGATTTCAGTCTCCGTAGGCGTAAATTATCAGTTAGTTGTTTTAGTTGATTTTGAAAAACTGAGAATTAGTAAAATTGCTGACATTTTTTTGATCCAAACCTCAAAAATGTAAGGATTTAGTTTCTGCTTTTTATTGATATAATTTACAGCAAACTGAAGTGACTGCTCCTGGAAACACACAGTGCCAGACCCTCCAGAGACTGATCAATAGCCACATCTGGCCCATCTATTTCAAAACAAGATCATGGAGGCAGCAGATGGAATTGTTTTGAGCTTCTGGTTAAACAAAACTATGGTGCTATTTGAACACGACACCGTGAGCTCTATAAATCTGACGAGTTTATGAATGGAGAAAACAATCAGGAGATTAATGAATAATGCAAATAGTTGTTAGTTGCAATCCTTCTATTCAATGCAAATAGTAAGCACATGCCGTGTGTACTGCAATCAGACTGTGTTGAGATATTTTGAGAGACATCAGAAAGTGGTTTAAATCATCCAGGCATGAGGGTAATCCATACAGCTTGATCACATTAGAGGGGGAAAAACACCCGCAAGAGAAAGTGTCAATATATTGACATCTAACAGGTGACTTCAGCTGAGAAACTGCTTACACAAATCCCATGACACAACTCTTTACAATAATGCAGACAAGTTAAAAACAACACCAAGTTATTAATACGCAGGTGAGAATTATGCTGTTATCTTGTTATAAATCCACACAGATATCATTGTGAAAGTCTGGTGTAAATCATATCTGGGTTGCAAGGTGCTCCTAAATTTAAATAGACATGCACTCAGCTATAACTCTGGAGTGAGAACATAGATACTGAACATATCTCTACACAAAGTGAGCTTCAAAGTGCAAACCTGCAATCCTTTCACTGCAGCTGCAAGCATCAACAGGCATCTTGAGAAGGTTGGTAGAAGGGAGGATGTGTGTGTGTGTGTGAGTGTGTGTGTGTGTGTGTGTGTGTGTGTGTGTGTGTGTGTGTGTGTGTGTGTGTGTGTGTGTGTGTGTGTGTGTGTGTGTGTGTGTGTGTGTGTGTGTGTGTGTGTGTTGTTGGGGGGGGGGGGGGGCATGTTGTTAGAGTGATTGCATATATTACTGCTGGGCCTCAGAGAGATGAGGCCTCAATACGCATGCAGAAACAAACACAGGGTGATTGCAACACTTCCCTTTTCAAGGTTTCGCTGTTCTGCTGTTTTCCAACCTCGACTAAAAGTAACCCCTGGATCCACAAAATGCCGAGGTCACCCAGATACATGTTCACCGTGTCCAAACTGACATGTGATGTAATCCACTTTGAGGAGCATTGTAAAATCTAATGATGCATCAGTTTAAAGGTATACACGGTAAACACTGGAAACAACTTTCAATCCCTCTTCTGAACTGGGGGAATAATGGCAAAATCCAAACACAGCTGCGTCATCAACAAAAATCTTTAAACTGTTGGCGCTCAAGGCAATGCTGATTAATGAAAATACAACCTCAACTCCAGAGAAGGGGTACACTGCAAACTGTTCACAACTGATTTAAATGGTTTGAAAATTTGTTTCCCTGAAAATAGTGCAGAAACATCCCAAAAGTTTAAACTAACCTTTAAATGCTTCGTGAAAAGACTTGAGAAATGACCAAAAGTTGTCTCACAGGCTAAGGCTCTACTATGAATGCCTTGTAAGCAGAGTCAGGGGTAAGGCAGGTTAACTAATGTGCCAGCTGGTCAGGGTGACATGGAAGTGCATTGTCAGTGCAATACAGCGCAACAGTGTAGAGAATGAAAACAAGCCAAAGTACTCCTGGCTGCAGTCTTTATGTGGAGGGAAGTGGAGTAAAAGCGAGAGACTATAAAGCCACAAAGTTCCCTCTTTGGGTTGTTTGATGTGAATCCTTGTCAAGAAATTGTTTCAGACCAAAGATCCTTTTGTGTTTCAGTTGCCCACCAGCTGCAACCATTTACCAATTATTCACTCTGCCAACGTTGGCAGTGAGGTAATTATTACCTCTGAAGCGTGAATGCACAATAACAAGTGCATTTCCTTACAGCGGGGTCACAGAGTCAATCGTACAGATCCGACACAAGGCTTTCTTGTCAGACGCCTGTGTGGTCGAAGAGAAAAATGACAGGTGTGCCAATTTTCAATATGAACCTGTCGACCCGGATTACACAGCCATTGGCGAGAGTGACATGTGCACAAATCACTCTATTGTGCACATGTCACAAACTCATGATGTTAGTGCTTAAGACAGCAGTGGCAGTTAACTGTGTTGTTTTTGTTTGAGTGTTTTTGTAGAGTTAGTGGTGTCAGACGAGGGCGGTTTCATCACCTCATGATTGCTCTCCATGTGATGAGGCACAAATCAAAGGTGCCAGGTTGCTGATTGTTGTACCCTCTTACAAGACCTGCTTTGAACAGATCTGTGCTCAACAACAGGCTGCCTGAAGCCTCACAACGAGCCCCTGCTGTCTGACACTCTTCACAAAGTGATGTTTTATCATGGCACGACAATACGCTGCAGTCTGACCAGCTGAGACCTCGACACATAATGTGACACCAACCAGGGTGGAAGTTGACGGCAGATTTTGTCTGTAGTGCCATTACACTTCAGTCACATTGATAAGAACTTGTGTTTAACTGAACTAACAATAACAGTCTTAAAGTACAGCTAACCAACTTTCTGAGAGAATTTCTAGAAACTTCAAACCACTGTGGAGGAAAACGACATTCTGTCTGCTGCTGAATTAACAATGTTAAACCTGTTTCTAATGGCGTGGACCCATTGCATGCAGTCAAATCACCTTGAGATGCGCCACCCATCTCTGCTGCTTTACTTTTTGTCTTAAATTTAGAACTTTTCAATAAAACCAACACTCCACAAGGTTTATTTACTTAATATAACTGTTTACTTTAAATGTATTATTTGGGCAAGTAAGATCTGCACTGCTAGGTATCCCAGAATTCTTTGCATAGGGAAGCAGATGGTTGCAATGCACAAGGAATGGGAGGACATTTTCATAAATCATTATGCTGCATGCTATCAGGATGGTGAGATTTGGTACATTTTCTGTCTTGTTACCAACTACAAAACTATAAATGTTACTTTGTATAAAAATACAACAGAGCATAAGCAATAATGAATAGAAGTTGCTAAAGGACTTCAATTAAGTCAACTTTATTACAACAGACATTGTAATGAGCGTGCCTTTATACAAAGCAATACAAAGTACCATTCATTTTGAAGAGAGCTGCAAGCTAACAACACACGTTTGCAACTAAGAAGTCAAAAACTATCATAAACAGTATCAAAATACTAACGTCAAAAAACTGTGCTAAGTAAATTAGAAGGAGACGGATATCCATCAACTTCAACGCCCCAGTCCCTTTAGCCCCATTCACACATTTTTTAATGTATTAGAAACACCTCTTGTATTGTGTTTGTATGTATGGCTGCTCTAAACCCTTTTCTGTACTGCTCCCTGTCTTGGTTAGGACACTTGAAAATAAACTCCTGAACATTTTGTTAATCATTTCTGAGTAGGGTGAAGGTATGTGGGTGTATTTTTCACTGTGACTTTATCCAGATTTCTTAAAATCACCACGAGAGGTTGGGGTGAGTCAATGTGCGAATGCAGCAGAAAGTATTCAGGGGAATCTACGGGGAGCTAGTGGGCGGGGTCGTTTACATCACCTAGTGTGTAACAGTGACTGGTGGGAGTGAGGTGCAGATGATCAAGCTCACCTCATACATTTTTTGTGATCTGCTTCTCACTCCTTGATACTGTGAATTCCTCCAATAACACATCAAGCTGATATAAAAACAAAAACCGTTTTGGATGTGTTGTGCAGTTACTACCAAAGCATCCTTTCCACGTCCTTTCCAGACTACATTTTCCCTACAACTTCTCATGAATCATAGCCTGTCTGACTCACAAATGAAGGGACTTCCTCCTCGGGCTGTGCTGCAGCCTCCCATCAAATTTCATGGGAATCTGAGCAATGTTTTTTTCGTAATCATACTGACACACTAACGTCCCTGAACACATAACCTCCTTGGTGAAGTAAAAACAGAGATGTACCTTCAAGTGGCCGGGGTTTGCAGCGTACGAGTCATACAGCCTGAGGGAGCAGCAACATAGCTGACATTTTACTTTACGATGTACAAATTGAGCACATGCGCACGTCCTTTCTTAGCTAAGAAAATAAAAATGTTCATTCGTCATGCACACTGAATGTTTTTTCATTCAGTTGTGAGGATTCTGATGATTTTTAGAGATACCTCCAGAACAGCAGTAGGTACGTGCTGGTTAAGCATGTGCTGTGTTTTATAAAGACTACTGTCTACGTTCTGTGACTCGCGTCATGAGAGGGCCAAACTGGGGATAACTGACAGTAAGATAAATGCAATGCGTGAAATATTTGCAAATTGGCATTGAAAATTTAATCTGCCAGGCAATGCTAAATAAATCTATTAAATCCACTCACTTCAACTTAATATAAGCTTTCAATACTAAGTGATTTTTCCATCAAGCTGAGCTGGACAGCTGCCAACAAGAAGATTTTCAGCCTTGCACACCAGTCTACACTTTTAAGAAATCGGCCACTGTGAGGCCCAGGTTCCACATTTCCCCTGTGGTTCACGTTCAAGTCAAGGGGCAATTACACAACTTACTGCTGATTTATGTCTTCAAATTCTTGCTGAAACTGGTTTGATGACATCGCTCCATTCGCCCCTCGATACAATCTGATGAAAGCTGAGAGAGTGTGTGCTTTTCTTTTCCTTCAGCGTGCCTCTTTCGCCTAACTACCGACATCATGTACTGCAGTGCTTTGGTTTGGGGGAGGTGGGGTAGGGGGTCCAAACTGTGTTTACATATACTGAACAAAGGACGAGTGTGTGTAACTGTGTGCATGCTCTTGTCAAGATTAAGTGCTACACAAGCAACTAATCTCACAAATCAGGAAAGAAAATATGAATGGATTGATGCGTTAGAGCTCTTTTGTAGATTATCTAAATAAAAACATATTTGAAAAGCTGGGATGTTTTGCAATTGTGTATACAATCAATCAATAAATTGGGCTAGATAAAACAATGAAATGATTTTAAAATATTCATAATTTTGTTTAGAAGAGGTGACTGTTTTTGTTTAACGACCAGTTTCAGCAGTTTGGTGTTTTCATTTCACAACTCACAGCAAAGTAGACACATGAACTAACACAAGCCAACTTTCCTTCCAACTATGGCAAGAGTCAAAAGAACAGAATATTTGGCTATTTGATCGAGTCTGAACCATACAGAAACCACAAAGCTTCAACAGGAGCAACATTTCATTTCATCTCTGTGACCTCCGATGGATCACCTCCTCATGTTTGAATTTATTCTATTACTTGGTTTGGAATAAACTGTGCAATGTCACGTTTGCCAGACTGCTCTCTAATGTCATCCTAAAAACTCTCCTGTGCAGACATTTGAATCAGCAAGCAGCCCCGCAGGTTTGCTTTACATTTCCTCATAACCAATATTTGCTTAAACTAACAGATTCTGACAGAGAGACACAGTGAGCGTGTGTGCAGCCATTGTAGGGTTTGAGAAATGTGAAAATGTCTCCGGGCGATTGCAAATGTGTTCATTCATTCTTATCACCCGGGCTTGTTGGCTGGTGAATATAAAGGGATTGTCAGGAGCTGTAAAGAGGGCTTATTGTTACATTCCTGCACTGACCAAAGCAACAGGCTTTCCCCTCTACAATAACAAGCAATTAATTCTTCTAAATTCTCAGACTTCTACAGCTTTTTTTGGGGACAAAACACTTTGTTTACAGTTCCTGCAGACTCAAACAGGCGATAAGTGTTAACCTTTGTCCCATCAATGCAGAGGCTGACTTTAAAACAGCTGTTGCTGCTCCACTTCTTCAACAAATCCCCGTTTACAAAACTTACATATTAGAAACACAATAAGTGCGACACAATCACTCAATGTGATATTGAAATCCTTATCAGGCCATGTTAAAATAACTGATAACAGAACTGTACGATTTCTGTTGTTATTGTTTTAAATAATAAAGTGCTGTTGTGCTGCAGAGATGCCTTCGGTCATCAAATATTGTTTGCACATGTTGTTTGGTAGAATTGTCACATCATCATGATTGATAAAATTATTTTTTGCAGTTTAGAAAAAAAAGAAAGATCATTACTTTTGAAGCATATCACAAATTTACATCGTTATCTGTCTAAATGATTACTACATGATTTGTTTTATTACTCTGTGCAACACTGCAGCACGTACTTGTCTGTCTCTGCATTACTGACTACATTTGCATGAATTATCTTTTTTATTTAGATGGAATTAATGCACATTTTTTAACATTATAATTAATTTTTAGTAACCTATAATATTGTAAGTCAGAATTGTTTGTGCGCATAATTTCCATACATATAAATCTCTATAAAATGTATAAAAAAATAATGATAATTGAACCCTTTAAAATATAATACAGATTAGAAAAGAATGCCTTTATTGTCATTGCAACAAGTACAACGAAATTGAAAGGTGCAGTCCTTATTAAGTGCCATTTAAAAGAGACAAAAACAATCAAGGTATAAAAAAGGAATAAATACAGGAACAAAAAAAACACTGTCATACACACACAACATACAAATCAAATCACGGAGCAGCAAAGTTCACACTTGAGAGTGAATTATTTCTCCAGTCTTATTATTGCACAGTTTATGTTATTATTGCACTTGTGTATTTCACTTGACTATATTGCACAGTTACTATTAAAAAAATGCCCATACTCAAACAGTGTTGAGAGCAATAATGGGTCTTGCATAAAAACTGTCTTTTACTTTTAATGTCCTAAAAACGTCTGCCTGAGGGTCGCAGCTCAAAAAGTGCATAATATTTGCACTTGATTGTGTGCAATGAAAGGTATAAGCATTCACCTGCAGCAGACAGAAAACTTTACAAAATTAGATAATTTATTGCGATCAAATGTGACTCTCAGTGTGTTGTTTATCATTTCTGGTTCCTCACTGTGTTGCATAATGTTTTTTTTTTCTTGCGAGCAGTTTTAAAGTGCAGCCAGCCATGTATTCAGAGACTTTGATAAGTCACAAATGTTTAATAAATGCAATGTGAAATAAATGTGAAGAAATTGTGTTTCTTACCCTCTCCATTGGCTCGATGACAGCTCATCTCAAAGACGCCAGCGAGCAAAACAAAACACAAACACAAAGTCCGGAGCCTCATAACTGAGTCGGGATAAGACACCATTCAGCACTATTCCGGGTCAAATACAGACAGAATAATCCTTTGGAAGAGGACAGCTCAGACTGGAGAAGATATGCCTTCAGGAAACGGGTTTTGTCGTTCGGCGTGGGCCAACAGTTAAACAAAAATAAATAAAAGACATCCCGGAAGATGGGCGGAGGAAGGAATCCAACGTGTTCAGTCAAACATGAGCTAACGAGGCTGCTGCTGCTGCTGCTGCTGCTGCTAAAGTTAGCCACCTCATGGAAAAGCACCACTAACAAACAACATGAGATCTCTCTTTGTGTCCTGTGCAGCAGTGGTTTGATTCAGTGTCCCAGCTGACTTTGTCTGAGGTGGTAAAGAAAAGTGAAACGAAGACTTGTTGGAACAAACAGGAGGCAGCGTTAGCGCTAACAGACGGCACTGAAGCTAGCAGGCCACGGGAGAAGTTTGCGCTGCTGAACACCAACCCCCTCTGTTATTTTACACTTTTAACTAATACCACTTAAACACACACTACAGAAGGCTATACTCGTCCGAAAAAGAGACAAGCTGCACATGTGAACACCGCAGTAACAGTGTCCTTTAACTTAATTTCATGGAGTTTCTGATCACTGCTGACTCGATGGTTGTGTCAGCGTGGCGTAAAGGTTAGCGCGTAAAGAGGAAAAATAGGACAAAAACACCTGAAGTCCTCCAGAGAGCACGAAACATTACAGTAGACTTATCCCTTATATAAAGTATTATTGTGTGTTAGCTCCAAAGCAGCAGCTCCTCTTCAGTACGTGCAGAGATTTGAGTGAGATCCCTGCATGCTGACGGACCGACTTCGTGGCTCACTTCGCTCCTGCTCCTTCTTCTATTTTGTTTGGGAATTAAAAACAGACACACCAAGAGTTGTCTCCATGCCCCACACAGCTGACTGCTGTCGCAACAACTTGATTATGAGAGTAGCTGGTAAAGTTTCCGATTGATATTTTCTCCCTTTTCTTCTTCTTCCACGCCACAGAGGTAGATTGTACAGTCTCCTAGGTCCTGCAGGATCCCCCTTCTTCCCAGCCTCTCCGCCAGTAAACAAACCCTGCCACTGAACCAGATGGGTTCGAGGGGAAATACGGACTGGAGCTTATTGGATTACACAACAAAGCGATCCTGCTGTCAGGTGGGGAAAAACGTAATGCAGTTGTTCTGTGTAACGCGGTGGAAGAAGAATTCAGATAATTTGGCACAGAGAAGGTAAACCAGGATTAGCACAGTGCAGAAAGATCATGTTAGAGGTCAAAGCATGCACTTAATTTTCAGGTAATAAAATACTTAATTTATCCGGAGAATGCATTTTGTAGTAAAAAGTAAAAAAAAAAAATGTTGGCAACAAAATATATCAAAGTCCCTAACACTAAATCTACATAAAAGCACATTTCAGATTTCCATAGGCTTATTTTCTATGCATTGTTCAGGTATATTTACATACTCCTTAGGGATCAAACGTGTCATATTGAAAAGTTTGTTTTATGATAATCTGTATCAGGAAAGCAACAAATTTGTTAAATAAATTAAGTGAAGTAGAAATACAAAGAAGCAGAGGATGGAAAGCCAAAATGTATTTACATCCAGAGAGCTGATTTGGATTTTATGTCATTACTATTATTTATATATATTTTTTATTAAAATGATTATGCAGGGGTAGCAAAACAGAAGAAACAACCAGAAGAAATTATTTTATTGACTGATGCTTTCATTGACAAAAAAAATATCAGCAAATGTTTAAATAATTTATTATTGCTTAAATCATTTTCAAACAATAAATTCAACATGAAAAATATTGTCTCTGTTTTGTATGATAATAATCTGAATTGAATGACTGTTGATCAAACATTACAAGTGAGAAATAATTTTCTGTGAAATTTTAAAAACCAAACACTTTTTTTGATAACAGATTTATTAAGACATTAATAATTGATGATTGTTTTTCTCCATAAAAACGATTGTTCTGTAATAAATATCAAAGATTGTATTACTCATTTATAATCCACTCATCTCAGCATTATAATGGATATTTTGTAAAGGTTGGGAATAGTTTATTTTAAACTTGCTTCAGATGAAACAGACAAGTTGAGAATATTTAAATTTGTACTATAAATATTTTTAGATCGTAACTGTTGTGGACTACTAAAACTGTCAGCCTATGTCCATGTGCAGCTGAGAGAAAATCAGATTCAGACATAAATCCTGAAGATTGAGTCTGACAGTTCGGTCTGGACCGCAGCAAACACTTAATCAAGCAACTCCTACTAGCTTTTTGCAGACATTGCAATCACTTCCCTCTGTCCTCCACTGTGGGAGTTTGCCATGTTGTCATAGAGATAGCTCAGTTGTTGTTGTTGAAACACAGCTTGATTTTTCACATCCAAATATAACACAAGAACAGCTCAAAGTTGCTTATTCAACCATTTTATCATAAAAATTGTGTAAAATTGGAAGAATTAAACTTTGTTACTTTTCTAAGGTTTAATAACGTTTTTAATTCAAACTACAGTCTCAACACAGACTTAACTGTTAGTGTGAAGAGTAGAAATAAAGTTATTATATTGAGTTGCACAATTATTTATTAGAGCTACTGAAAAGAACAAATATGCAAGTTCATTTATGTACTGTACAATATTAGGCAGATTGAAATTACTGTTATTGAGTGTCCACAAACAGACCAGGTCTTATAAGGGTTGGACTCTAACAGTTTATTTCCAGCAAACATAGCTTAAGTGCAGTATTATGATAGTTGCACTTCCATATCTTTCTACTTATCAGATGGACATTTGCCAAGATGCTGCTTTTTGGTGAAGGGTTGACCCTTGTTTTCCAAATACCTCCACACCACTACCCCTCCACCTCCCAAAACCCCTCACCCTGGGGTGCGCAAGTCTTTGAAGTCAGTCAAAACTTAATTAGGTTGATTACAGGGTGGTTGCATGACTATTATGATAACATTGTATAAGGCTAATGGCACTAGTGATTATATTTAATTACATGTCTTCACAATGTTGTTTTGTACAACTGCTTTTCACTGTAGAGGCAAAGTAAGATCAACAGCAACATCAAGTTTACAGACGAGTATTCAAATATTAAGTGAGCAAAAGTTCAGGCAAAAAGAAGTACAAAATGACAGATATTGAAATTAAAATGTAAGAAAAATATAGAAAACACAATTTTATTTAAAAAAAAAAGGAAGGAATTATTTAAAACAAGACAATGGAGCTAATATTTCTGCAAAACTGTTTGCAAAGGCACAGATCCACAATGTGTTCAAATACATAAAAAGATTTGGGTACACACATCTGCAGATGCATAGATGGATTTGAAAATGTGCACCCAGATCCACAAATGTGAAAAAAGGTATGCAAATGTGCACACAGTTTGCAAATGTGTACACACATCAGCAAATGTGTAAGAATGAGCAAATGCATTTACAGATCTGCAAATACAGTGGGGCAAAAAAGTATTTAGTCAGCCACTGATTTTGCAAGTTCTCCCACTTAGAAAGATGAGAGGGGTCTGTCATTTTCATCAGAGGTACACTTCAACTATGAGAGACAAAATGAGAAAAAAAATCCAGGTAATCACATTGTAGGATTTTTAAAGAATTTATTTGTAAATTATGGTGGAAGATAAGTATTTGGTCAATAACAAAAGTTCAACTCAATACTTTGTAACATAACCTTTGTTGGCAATGACAGAGGTCAAAAGTTTCCTGTAAGTCTTCACCAGGTTTGCACACACTGTAGCTGGTATTTTGGCCCATTCCTCCATGCAGATCTCCTCTAGAGCAGTGATGTTTTGGGGCTGTCGCTGAGCAACACAGACTTTCAACTCCCTCCACAAATTTTCTATGGGGTTGAGGTCTGGAGACTGGCTAGGCCACTCCAGGACCTTGAAATGCTTTTTACGGAGCCACTCCTTCGTTGCCCGAGCGGTGTGTTTGGGATCATTGTCATGCTGGAAGACCCAGCCACGTTCCATCTTCAATGCTCTCACTGATGGAAGGAGGTTTTGGCTTATAATCTCACGATACATGGCCCCGTTCATTCTTCCTTTAACATGGATCAGTCGTCCTGTCCCCTTTGCAGAAAAACAGCCCCAAAGCATGAGGTTTCCACCCCCATGCTTCACAGTAGGTATGGTGTTCTTGGGATGCAACTCAGCATTCTTCTTCCTCCAAACACGACGAGTTGAGTTTTTACCAAAAAGTTCTATTTTGGTTTGATCTGACCACATGATATTCTCCCAATCCTCTTCTGGATCATCCATATGCTCTCTGGCAAACTTCAGATGGACCTGGACGTGTACTGGCTTAAGCAGGGGGACACGCCTGGCGCTGCAGGATTTGAGTCCCTCTCGGCGTAGTGTGTTACTGATGGTAGCCTTTTGTGACTTTGTTCCCAGCTCTCTGCAGGTCATTCATCAGGTCCCTCCGTGTAGTTCTGGGATTTTTGCTCACTGTTCTCATGATCATTTTGACCCCACGGGATGAGATCTTGCGTGGGGCCCCAGATCGAGGGAGATTATCAATGGTCTTGTATGTCTTCCATTTTCTCACAATTGCTCCCACAGTTGATTTATTCACATCAACCTGCTTGCCTATTGTAGATTCACTCTTCCCAGCCTGGTGCAGGTCCGCAATTTTCTTCCTGGTGTCCTTCGACAGCTCTTTGGTCTTGGCCATGTTTGAGTTTGGATTCTGACTGTTTGAGGCTGTGGACAGGTGTCTTTTATACAGATAACGAGTTCAAACAGGTGCCATTAATACAGGTAACGAGTGGAGGACAGAAGAGCTTCTTAGAGACGAAGTTACAGGTCTGTGAGAGCCAGAAATCTTGCTTGTTTGTGGGTGACCAAATACTTATTTTCCACCATAATTTACAAATAAATTCTTTAAAAATCCTACAATGTGATTTCCTGGATTTTTTTTTTTCATTTTGTCTCTCATAGTTGAAGTGTACCTCTGATGAAAATTACAGACCTCTCTCATCTTTCTAAGTAGGAGAACTTGCAAAATCAGTGGCTGACTAAATACTTTTTTGCCCCACTGTACATATAAAGATTTAGGAACGGGTAAACAAATCCGCAAATGTGAAAAAAGATTTGAAAGAAGTATCAGAAAGTTAAAAAAAAAACATGTTAAGTTGATTTCATGACCCATGTTTGCTCCCTAATAAGCTCTTAAGCTCATTATAGCTCTGCTATAGGTTTTATACATTAACAAGGTATTTTGTGTTTAAGGCTGCACAGCTATAGTGATGGGTTCTTTGATTTAAGCATGCTACAAACAAGTCCAGGTGATTGTAAAACACTGTATTAAGAGCTTACTGCCAAATATATGAATCCTGGTTTGGAGTATACTTAAGTGCAAGAAAGACAAATAGGAAGGATTTTGTCCCTCACACTTAGCCTTATTTGCTTTTTATATCCCATCCAAATTATTTCATGATCAAATGCTATTTAGAAAAAATGTGCAAGTACTTCTTCAAGTGCACAAGATTGATTGTATCTTGATTGGTTTGGGCCTTCTATAAGTGTTTGAAGTTTGAGATGATCATAAGAAGCTGAGGGGAAAAGAAGAGGAAGGAAAAATCCTTGTGTGATTCATCCATTGTTATTAAGAACACTGATTTTCCTTTTGATCCTGTTGTGTTCTCACACTGACAGACTAGTGAGGGGGGGGGGAGGGGTGACAATGTCCAAGATGTTTGTGTGGGTTGCATTCGTGCCATAATGCCATCTCCATCAGTACTGCTAATTCACTACCTGTTTACATCCTCCATCAAAGCAGCAGCAGATAATCACGTCCTGTTGTTTACAGTGCACTGAAATAGATCTTACTGGAATACTAGAAAAGCTGCACTTACAGGATTTCTGTTGCAGCTGTGACACTTTTTCTCATCGGGTTACTGTGAAATATTTGAGCAGAGATTTGGATGTGAAGCAGGCAGGTGGTGACAATGAACACAAACCCCTTTATGTTGTTGACGCAGGCATTGATTCTTTAGGGAAGGGACCACTTGAGAGATCAGAACTCTGTAATCAGAGTTATTTACCACAGGAAAGGAGGACACGTGAGAGTGTGTTCACAACAACACGGGTCGGAAATGGTGGAGGGGAACAGAAGCAATGGGTCAAGAGGTGATGCTCGCCAACGCCTGTCAGCAACAAGGGGAGTATAAACATCGATCAGAAATACACACTCAAGAAAAGCTCTATGGTTAGTTACTTTAATGGAATAAATGCATGTCAATACGGAATATGACCACTAATTTGCTAAACTATTACCATTTCTACACACTGCACCTTTAAACAAGCAATGTAAAATATATTTGTATTACTGTTTCTGTGAAGTCACATAGCATTCTATTAAGGTTGTATTTGTAAGCATTGCTAAATATGTCAGCCAAGTTTGGAATTCCTTTTCAAACTTAAGGAAAAGATTCAAGTCAATCTGGTGTAACTTTTGCTTCCTTTAATTCAAACTAAAACATCACTACGTTTATGCTAATGCAGTTAAATCTTTGCGACACTTGGCTATTGATAAACAACCCAATTCTTCCTCAGTTAATATTGCAAGCTCTCTGTTCCCAGTCTGAAGAAAGTTCTTGCCAACGCCAAATAAGAAATTAAACAACTGTTGAACAGTGTGCTTCATGATGAGTTAATTAAACTTCTCGTGTTATAATGGCGAAGTGTTCCTTTAACTCCCATTATGAAGTTCTTATGTGTTCACATTATCACGTCAGAGGTGATGGAAAGAAAGCTGAAGCCACGGGGTGAAGAGGTGAAGTTCAAACAGAGAGAAGTTCATTCAGAATCACACACTTCCAACAGCTCCAACAATGATGATTATCCAGGAGCTGGTGGGACCATCATGCACTGCAGGAACTCCATACATTATTCAGGAAGTGGAGCTGAAAAGCATGGCTGTGAATTTTATATCTTCAAATAATCCAATGATGAGCTATGAGATTAAGGCTTTGTGAGTGAGCTGATGACACCGTGTCTCATATCATTCATTAACTCTCCACTTATTTGTTTTTCAACCACATTTTCTACTTTTTGCACTAAATAATGGAAATGAGACATTCAGGTTTTGTCTGATTTCCCAGTTTTTTCTTCATATCTGTAATGAATATTTTCTATTGCAGCATATATCTAGTACATGCCGTACAATATTTATGCCAACAATGTTATCTTTTTAAATTTCAACTTTTAAAATTGTGCTTTTTCAACAAAGTGCTTTACAGGAAAAAATCTAAATATTTTCAGCACAAGCAAACAAATAAAATCAAATGAGTTTGACTGAAATATAAAATGTATTTAAATAAGTGTAGATGAAACCAATCATTACAAAAAAGTATTAAAACTTTTTTCAAATATGAGAACTTGAATGGTCCCTTACCTTCTTTTAAACACAAACATTGGCTCTAAATGTGATATGAATATTAATTTCCATTAACCTTCTTTGAGCTCCTCTAACAATGTCAGAAATCTCTTTATTCTTCAAGGCAAAACACCGGTGAATTCAAAATATGTTTTGCCAATGGATGAGGTCACTCTCGATTATCTTTATCATAAGTGGTGAGTCAAAAGCAGCGCATGTTCCCCACTGTGCTATTTTGACCAGATTAGGGTCATTATGGCTCAGAACTATTGATGTGTTATTGGAGGCTGAGATGAGCAGAAAAACAAATGAGTCATAAACACATAATGTGGATGCTGCTTGTTGCTGGGGACTAAAACAGAGGTTGTTTTTCAGCTGTGACTCCTAATCCTGACAACCTCCTAATCCTGACCTCTGCTGGGCCAACACAGAGGTCAGGGCGGATTGTGGAGGGAAGAGTGGTCTTGCTGTTGCGTGCCTGACGTAGCCTCAATTAGTCTAGTTCAGGTGAAAGGTAAGGGAGCTTTTAAAGTAGGTGCTTGAGTTGACTTGAAGAAGGAGAGAGGTGGTCTCCATAACCCACTCCGGACACACATTATCCAAATGATTGGGTCTAATTTTGGGATGGTTTTTATTTTGCAGTTTTTTAAAGCTCCTGTAAAGAACTTTTTGTGTCGATTTTGGCTCCCCTCATGGACAAAGTGATGCTTCTTATTTGTTAATGATTTTGTCCTGTGCATGTGTAAGTAGTAGTTTCAGACAAAAAAACTCATCCTGCCCTTTTTTTCACAGACACACACACACACAGTATGTCTGTCACTGTGATTATTCTCTGAGCAAAGAGTTAAAAAAGGCAATTCCTTTTTAATTCCTTGAATGAAAACGGGTCAGTTACTGCAACTCTCTACTGGCAGGCCTCCCTGCATGCACAGTTAAACTTCTGCAAATGATCCAGAACGCAGCAGCACGTCTGGTCTTCAACCAGCCTAAGACAGCTCATGTCACTCCCCTGCTCATTTCGCTACACTGGCTTCCAGTTGCAGCTCGCATCAGATACAAAACTCTAATCATGACTTACAAAGCAGTCACCAAAACCGCTCCAGTTTACCTGGAACCCCTCATCCAGGTCTAATGCCCTTCTCGCCCGCTACGCTCAGCCTCTGAAAGGGCGCCTAGTGCTTCCAGCACACAAGGTCTCAAAATCACTAGCTTGACCCTTCTCTTCTTGTTGCCCCTAAATGGTGGAATGAATTGGCCAACTCCATTCGATCTGCAGAGTCCCTCTCTACTTTCAAAAGACAGCTAGACCCAGCTCTTTAGGAAGCACTATGCACTTAACTAGACTGTTCTTCACTGTTGTCCCCAGTGGCAGATCATGTCGTCCAGCTACAATTGACTCGCACTTTCCTGCTCTACTCTGGGAATCTGTGTTCAGCTCTTGAGGGACCCAGCACTTGGTACTTTGGTAATTATTGTGATGATGTTAATTGTTGATGATGATAACGGAAAGTCTTAAATGGTTTGGTTGCTTCGTTGTAGGTGTTCCTTATTTTACAATAAATAAATAAATAATTTTTTTTTTAAAAATCCTTATTTACTTTTGTGCATTGCCTTTACACTGCTTGGCAGTACCTGCACCCAAATGGACATGAAGCACTTTGTTACTCTTACTGATCTTGTTTCCTCTTGTCTAGATCTTTGCTTGTGTTGTTCTTGTTCTCGTATGTACGTCGCTTTGGATAAAAGCATCTGCTAAATGATATTGTAACATTGTAACAATTACACCAAAATGATTTCACTACAGTTAAATCAAAACTACCGACAAGATGTTCCAGAACCTTCCATACATCGAACAAAAGAGAACTTTCTTGAGGTATGTGAGATCTGAATGCGTTAGCAGATTTTCACATCTCACAAAAATCAATGCACTCAGAAGACCACCCTTGAAAGTGAAGAATATACAGCAAAACCACCTTTAAAAACATCTCTGTATTGAGAAATTGCCAAAAACCAACATTCCTTGTGGTAGAGAAGGCAAACTAGCAACAGTACGTAGAATTACTGGTTGCTACTTTACAAAACAATACAAGTATCTTAGTATAATTCCCCTAAATGCACTTTTTTCTATGAATTATACATTTTTACAGGCAAGAAAATAATTTGGGTGTGAGTTGAAACTTATAAAAGAGATCCTCTTTTTTTGGTTTCCTCTATGACTTACCTGTCGTCCTAAATGTATTGTAATGCTGCATGGAGCGAAAACTCTTCCTCTGTGGTGGTTCAAAGGAAGCATCAGCTTCCAATATTTACATGTTGGCTGTTGTAAAGCAGTGCATTCGTGGGTTATGTAGTCAGGATATCAGGCTGGGAAGACAAACAATAAGAAAACATGGATATCCTGGAAACGACTATGACTTTTGCACAAGCATCAAAAAGGTTTTGCCAGCCAAAATCAATTTAAAAGTGACGTCAGGAACACAATTACATAAAATAAAATGAAATATTTTGAATTGAAATTATGAATCAAAGAAAATACAATTATTAAACTTTTTTTGTGCTCATAAATTTAAGAAATCTTGACAAAGCATTTGATTTCTGTTCACTAAGGTAAGGAGGAGGTATATTGTTGAAAGCTTTAGAAAAAATTTGTAAATGAACAAATAAGATCACAGAAATTGAAAAGAAAAACATCAACAGCCTTTCAAGTTAAAGCTGTTTAATGATTCAGTTGCCACTAGTGAGCAGATGAATAAACTTATAGATTCCCCAAACAAATAATACATCTTCAAACTCATCAGCTACCGAATGCAGATCATTTTGCCTCTGTGCAACGGCCAACTTTCTGAGACATCTGTACAGTGATTAGTTGTAAATAAAACATGGCCAAGACTTCTGGTTATGTGGGCTGCCATTGGTTACAGTCCAACTAGCAGTTTCAGAAACAGGAATGGAGCTGGAGAAATACATCTATTGCTTGCTGTACAGGCCTTGGTGCAAAGTGGTCATAACAGTCAATCTGGACTGTTTTAGCCTATTTGTTTGTTTGTTTGTTTGAGTCTTTTTCTTGTATTAGCAACATGATAAAATATGTTTTTGCCTGTTTTTAGACTTTTCTTGTGCAAATCTGCTGTTACTGACGTCAACATTGTCAACATCCGATAAGTTTGCCTGCCAGCACTAAATAGGAAGCTCCAAACAAACTAGCAAAACAAACATGACAGGGAGGCGAAAGAACATGCAGATTTATTTTGGTGGAAAAGGAGGAGAAACTTGTGGAGTTGTGGAGAAAACAAGAATGCTTCATTGATGTGTCCTCCCATTTGTACCACAAAAGAGAAGGAAAAGAGGACGACAGAAAGCCAGTGTGATTAGCAAGCTAGCTAACTAGCTCACCACTGTCCTGAATGTCCAGATATGGTTCAATTATCAACTTGTTAATTATATGATAAATACGGAAAAGATCATGTTGCTGCTGGTGTAAAGTTTCAGCTAATCCAGCCTCATTATAAAACCATTATTCACACATTTTTTTTGCTCCTATTTGGTCCCCACCAACTCCTGTAAGAAATAATTAGTGTTTTCAGCTGTCACATGCTTCTTTTCCAACTCCTAGTTGCCATTTTTGGTACTGAAGAAGAATCCTTATTTATCTAAACACACCCTTCTATAACTGTAAATTGAGCCAATGTAGTCTTAGTGGCAAACGGTTAATGTGCGATAGAAATCAATAAGCTAAAACAAACTAGCAACATAGCTGTTCATTTTTGTCATTAATCTCGGTGGACTCAATGAATCAATTTTTTTTTTTGGCATGTCAAAAAAGATAGGTTTAAAAAAATAATTGTTGTTTGTTAAGATCTCTTAGGAAGAGTCAGTGTGACTTTTTGAACTTTTGTATCAGAGGTACTGTGACTCCTCGTGAGGCTAAAAGGCTGTGATGTGTGTGTGTGTGTGTGTGTGTGTGTGTGTGTGTGTGTGTGTGTGTGTGTCATTTGATGTGGCTCAGGCAGTTCAGAGTGATTTAATTTTGCGTATGGTACACTTTGGAAAATGATGGGAAACATCGTAAAGCAGATGTGATTGGTGGTTCATCATCTGCCTCTAACAGAACAGGTGTGTTAGTTTATGTTGAGTCTCTCTCAGTAATGACATAAATCTGCTTGAAATGATCAGCTCTCTGCAGGCAGGGATTAAAGTGCTCTTACATAAAAGCCTGAAGCTGCACTTTCTGCCTCTCTTAGGGTGTCTGCATCCTGCTGCTGCATTAACAACATCCATACATCACCATGTAACCTGTACCTTTTTTCTGTCTTATAGGCATGTTTGAATTAGACAGCAAAAACAATAGGGTTAGGGTTCAGGAAGATAAGGCTGATTGATTCTGTTATTATGAACACGCTGTGACACACAGGGGTTACTTCCCTCAGTTTACAGTAACTGTAAGAGCTGTGGGAGACATCTGAGAGGTAAATATACACAGTTTATGACTTCAAAGGGATAAAACTGATTTTTTTCCACAGAGATGTTCAAGCCTTGTGTGTGAAACATGCAGCGCCCGGAGGCCCACACCTTTCCCGAGTTAATCATCAACTACATGTGCTGGGAAGTCATATGAGGAAATATTGGCGGTCTCCATATAGAACATGGGAAAGCTGACAGTGTGGCAGAGGTGAGTGAAAAACTAAGGTTCACACAGACTTGTTTGACTGGAAGAACAATGAGGTTCACACATGATTCATCCCTGGGCTCTTCCTAGACGCCACAATCTGCTACATTTCTCCACCACAGGAAGAGATGCTGCCGTATGTCCGGGCCACATGGGACATCCACCTCTGGACCCCACTTCCTCTTCCCAGTGCATCTGCGTGGCTCAAGATGTGTGGTTCTAAAGAAAGATTTCTTCCTGCTGACTTTACAGTGTTTTCCAAGACAATACCTTAGGTTTTAAAGCAGATTTTGATGGATGCAGTGCCCCTCTGAGGTTAATGGACACTCACATTTATAGTAACGGTGATGTGGACTGTGCATGGCCTCAAGCCAAGTCCAGGAGGCCTGGTTTTCAAACATGTAAGCACTCTTCCACTCTCATGCACCTAATTGAAGCCTGAAGGGTAAATGTGCTATGACAGCGACTCTGCATCACAATACATTCCAGCGGCTCCCCCAAATAGTCACATGGCCCCTTTTTCATCCCCAACACGAGCACAAATAAACGACGGGGGGAAACTCTAGAGAGGCTCTTGAGCTCACTCTTACTCGCCTTGGAAGTGATCTGATCAGCCACCTTCTCTAAAGTGCTCAGTAAAGTTGCTCTTGTTAAAACATGCCCAATCCTTTCCCTGCCAGAGAGCTGTTAATCCTGACAAGGCTGTGTGCCCCTAATTCCGGGAAAGCTGGAACCTGTCGTTTGTTGATGTGTTGTGTAGCTACAAGCACTGGAGGCCGCAAGTTAAAGAATTCCCCCCTCCCAGTCTGAAGAGTAAAACAGACTTTTTTTTGTCAAACATGTGTCTACAAGCCTTAGTTTGTGCAAAAAACAGAAATATAAATGCGATAAAAAAGAGTAGCACTGGATTTCTAAAGCCCATATGTTACAGTAATTACAGTTGGAGATTAGGATTGCTCAATAAAAGCCCTAATTGTTCAAGATTCCCTCATAATTAAATCAACAACAAAACAAAAGATTAAGATTTAAGTCATGAAATTACTTTATTTATTACAATACAATTTGGAAGTTGTGCCAGTTTGGCTCTCAGGGTAGAGCAGGTGCCCCATATACAGAGAATCTAAAAACTCAAAGATGTAATCGTGTTTATTTATTCATTAAGATATTTTTGTCCATGAGGGAGCAGTATAATTCTTAACAAACTTAAAGACACCTTAATACATTTTTTTCTAACGCAATGGTTCAGATGATATTAAGATTCCGAGTTTTTGCCCAAATAAGGACTTGACTGACTTGACTCCCAGATGGGAACACATAGCTGTTGGCTAGGAGGCTCAAACTTTTACGTCACACTCTTTACGTCACACTCTGCCTGGTTGAGTTCAGCATTTCCAATATGGCTGCCACCAATGATTGGCTTCAAAACAGCGCTCAGGAACAAATGGGTGACGTCACGGATACTATGTCCATTATTTATACAGTCTATGATTGGTGTACTTCAATTTAGAAACATCGCCTTGTGCACTTATTTTTAAAGCCTTCAGGGGGCAGACTTATTAAACAACAAGCTAGTTAACGCCTTGTTGCCTTGCTGTGGCTAAGAAAAAAATAAGTTAGCTATTTCTTCTGCTGAAGTAAGAGTTTCTAGATTTTTGTTCTTTTTGCAGCAGAATAATGGGCCTGTTCAAATATCCACACTAAATTAAACATAATGGGGAATAAAAAATAATGAATTAAAATGAGCTAAAAAGCTTGGTTTGGCAGCCAATACAGATAACAATTCCTTGCAATTTCAGCTTTCTTTCCAAATCTACTAGATTCTGAAGCCCATAACAATACTGTACACATCAAAAACCTCAAGAGATAAATTGGAGCTGTTTAATAAATTTTTGGCTGAACATAATGCTAACTTGTTATGGCTAACATGCTAGCTGAAATCATATTTCAGGTCACTTGCTGAAAAACAGCATTTAGTATTATTAGTGTATAAACTCTGTTTTGGCCCCCACCAACTTCTGTAAAAAAAAAAAAAAAAGCTTAAACCGATAAATGCTAAAATTTCCTCCACAACCTTTTGCCATTTTCCTTCAACTGTTCTTTTCTTGCATCGTGGGATTGAGTTGATGAGTGCAGAAAACCAAGCGGTGAATGAGCCATAAAACATCAGCGAGCTGAGAAGAGCAAGGAAGTATTTTGCTTTGAGGTTCCATTTTTCTTCCACTATGTACTACATTTCTGAAGTGCACATACCACAGTGTTCACAGCAGTAGATGATTATGGATGTTCAATTGTGCTGATGAGTTCACGGTAACTAAATCCACCTCAGTGCCCAGGACTGCTAGAAGGCTAGCCAGGAAACAATGGGCATGGATTACAGTTAAGAGTCTTATTATTATCTCTTCTATCCCAGGTTAAGACCACATAACAGCTGCTGCTCCACTTGGACACTTTGCCTACATCATCATATCCTCCTCGGCCAGAACAGCAGTCTGCTTAGGCATGCAGAGGTGATCCTCTAAATGTGAAGGGAAATGCTCAGTTACAGAGACAGTAGCTGACAAGTCTTCTTTCCCACTAATCTCTCAAGAGAACGAGACCCATCATCAATCATGATGACAGAGAGGTAATGTGCTAAGATTTATCAAAGCCTTTTTTTGTTTTTGCAAAGCTTTGCTCCTTAGAAAAAACATCACAGAGCCCCAATGTCAACACTGACAGTAGAACATTCCTTCAACAGTTCAACCTCAGTCATGTTCATCTGACACTCACATTTCTTTCTGCTAAATGATTTTGAAGCACCAGCATTTGAGAGTTCTGTTATTTTTCCTGTAGTAACCTCACACTTTCAGTACAAACGCTCAGAGGAAAGCACGGCTTCTTTAAGGAGTTCTGCCAGACTTTACTACAGCCTCCATGTGGCTTTAATAAAGAAAGGCTCAGAAAGTAAATGAGATTAGCTCTGTGCATTAATGACAGTTTAGTTTATACAGTGTGCAGGTGGAGGGAAGTATTGGAGGCCAATACAACTCTGAATTACTGAACAAACACACAAGAAAGAGCATCGAACAAATAATCTTGGCTTACGAACAGAAGAAAACGCTAACAATGGAGCAACTGTTGGAGTAATGACATCAAATGGGGTTTAGCAGCTGTTACATATGGGGCACTGTTTGTAATGTTTTGCAGACTGAAATTAACGGCAACATTTCTCCACATTCAGATCCAAAACATCATAATAACAGTGTGAATAGGAATTTTTCAGACACTTTTTAAATCACATTTAAATCAATATCTGTGGTCATTTTCACATTTACTATTGTTGTGACCAATCAATTTAACACAAAACAACTCTTCAATCTAAATGCTAAATATAAATGTTTTGTCTAAATGCTAAATGTTGCTCTGAGATCCTAAATGTTTAGCTAATATGCAAACTCAGACTGCAGCTTAGCAGAAGTACCAAAATAAAAGCTTCATAAAGCAATACAGATATCCCAGCCTGCAGTCTGTCAGTACCCACTCCCACGGGTTGAGAGTGGGACTGCCCGCAGTCAAAAATGTGCACTGATTTAGAAGAAAATGTTGGAAGGACAGTTTTGGAGGTCATTAAAGCTGGGGTTGGTAGTCAGATTTAGATACACTTTTTGTTGTACTGGTTAAAACTATCTTATATCCCAATGGCAATCAATACATAATGTGTTCTTAAAAAAGAGTGAAAAAGAGCCACTATCTACAGCCGGAGTAAACCTGGGAAAACACCAACCAATCCCTGCCATCAGGAGCAGAAATATCAAACCAATCAAATCCTGTCCTGCCATTCTGCCCGCCTCCTGTGCGTACATTTCATTGTTTGTTTGTGTTGTTAACTTTCACTATGATAATGTTTTGGTGTTTTCTTACCGCTGAGTGAGACATGAGTTATTGTAGTGCAAAACACAAACGATGTGCTGAGGACCGGTTTTGAATCAGTCACCAACATATGGTCGCGAAACAGCACCGCTCGTGCATGTGAGCGGGGGCGTCGTTTTGGAGGAGCTCCGGGGGGAGTTAGATAGAGCTTTAGTTGGGATATCTGTTTCGTCAACGAAGCTTTTATTTTGGTACTTCCGCTTGGTGACAGGGTGAATTTGCAAATAAGCTAAATATTTAGGATTGCAGAAAATCATTCAACATTTAGATTTAACATTTATGTTTGGCATTTAGATTGAAAAGTTAACATTAAGAGTTATATTTCATTTTAAGATTTAACATTTAGATGTAGCATTTAACATTTATATTTGTATTTAATATTTAGATTTACATTTAGCCTTTAGATTTAACAGTGATTTTATCTGAAATATTTCACAACAAAAATAAATGTGAAAATGTTCACAAATATTGCTCCAAATGTGATTAAAAAAGGGACTTTTAAAAATTCACACCACGATTTTAAGATGTTTTGGCGCTAAATGTGGAGAAATGTTGCTGTTATTTTCAGTGTGCACAACTTTACAAACGGCGCCCCATAGTTAAATTTCAGTTTGAAACACAGAGTTTAGAGTTGGCACAAAAGGATCATTCAAAACCTTTTCCTTAAATAGCCATCAAAGCATTTTATAAACAACCCACAACCCACAGACTCAAACTCCAAACATTTCATTGTACAATAAACCTTTAATAAATAGTTTGTCATTAGTTTCCCATATTTACATAATAACCACCATTTACTTATGTTGCCATACTCATTTCTTGGCTAATTTTAGGCACACAGAGAGGGGGTTCAGGCCACAAACCACATTGTACTAAAAACAGGAGTGGCTAGCAGGTAAGTCTTGAGAAATATATAATAATAACTGCACCATACAACCGAATAGACCAAGAAGTGGCCTTCTCCTTGAGCAATAAATATATACATTTACTGTACGTACAGGTGATTCTTTTGTACATTTACAGTCTTGGAAGCTGTACGAGTACACATGGGGCTGGTGCAGAATCTTACCAATTTTAATTTTTGGGTTTACCAATGTGTTGGTCCAATAACTGATAATAAAAAAAAAGATATTCAGAGAATAAATCAACACAGATGGCCTCCCGTCTAGTAACTCCCCCTCAGAAAGAATTTTAACAACATGACCGGTTTAGTCAAAATGCTGAGGGTATAGTGTGGTCAACATTTACAGCTTGGCTTGGAACATTCAGGGACTTTTGTTATAATCTATTGATAAATCTGGGGAAAATTAGCTTATCAGATGTAACTAACCACTGTGAAATGCTTGTTATAAAATGAAGACCTAGATGAAAAACAGACAGATGGACATTCGAGAGTTTAACCATCTAGCCACGATGTTGAAAAGATTCTGAAGGTGACTGGATGAGGTTTAAAAAAAAACAAAAAAACTATTAAAACAAAAAGCATTAAAACTTAAATCTTTAGCCAGAGAAATTAAGACAAGAGAAAACATAATAACAAAAAATAACAACAATAACAAAATCACTCAATTGCGCAAGCACACATACACACACACAGTATGAAAAAACAAACCAAAACAAATTTTGGCACAAAATGTATGACGCATATAATTCTTCAGATAGGTGTTAAACAACATAAAACCCACTTTCAGCTACGTTTCCCTATCAGCTTGTGTTTGGGCTATTTAAATGCACTTGAGGGCATTTATAAATTAACTGTTAAAAATCACAACGAGGGGAAATTTACTAGTCGCTGAAGCAGTGTGTGAACAAAAGGGAACACACAGTCACTGATGCAAAGCACCACAGTTAAACAGGTGCCATCAAAATTACCCAGCGATGAAGCTGCAACAGTTGAAGACCTGCAGGTCATGTCCAACCTGCGCCACCAACAGGCAAGAAAAGCAACAGATACTGCAGCTCTGGAAAGGACAGGTTGTTGATAATGTGCAGATCAAGTCCTTACACTCATTAAGTTTTGCTCGATTTTTAAAAACCAGAGATTTAATACCTAATGGAGGAAAGAGAGAGAGATGAAACCTACAAGTCTTAGTTTTTGAATCTATTGCTTAATTTATGTTAGTTTTATAATGTTTACTCTTTGTTTTGGATCAAAGCATTGATTGATTAGGACAGGAGCGCTTTTCTATTCCTGCTTAGATGATAGATCAAATTGAACCATGATCTTTAAGTAGCACTTAATGATACCATCTCTTTACTTCATCACAGTGATATTGCAATAAAGTGTTAAGAAAAATTTAAGCTGCAGCATCCAATAAAACTGAGACAGTTTCACCGTTCTTGCCTGAAGGGGGCGATAGACTGTGTTCTGACTGTTGCAGCTACTTTCCAAAAGGTGACGTGGGCTGCAGCTTACACTGCAGAGAATCTAAAGACTGCTAAATATGAGACTGTGCGTGAGTTAATAACAGAATGTAAGCTTATAAATGTATCACATTATATCACACCTAACCTTTGAATGATCTCCTGCAGCAGCATGAGTGATAACCTGGTGATATTAATTCAAAGACGTGGTATTAACAGTCAGCGCACACACTGACCTGCTGATAGCAATGCTCTAGCTTCAAATAATAGTCCGGAGGCTTTTCAAAATAAAACCATGGTTCTGTGAGCCTTAACCCTGATGGTGATAAATGTCAGGAAACAAAGCAACAGGAAGGGCATGAAAACAAAAGGGAATAAAAAGTGTGTAACAGCTCCGATGGGAGCAATAGCGTAAGATTACAGAGCCTTCTCAGACCTCGGTCTTCATACAGGTTACGTAATTAATATATATACATTTATATATATATATATATTAAGTCACTTGGAGGCAACATTTGTTTCTTGAATAAGAACTTGAAGCACAACTAGCCTTCAGTCTGAACAGAAAAAATATACAACCCAAACTGTACTACGTATCTAGAGAATGGCAAGTAAACATTGAAAAAGAGTTTCTGCTCATAAAGTGGTCTCTCTGCACACTTCTCTCTGTAAGAAGTGTGGGGTTTGAACAAAATGTGGTCTCATGAAGTCTGATACCCGGTCAACCCATCCTAACCTCAATCAGGCAGCGCCTCTTGGTCTGAGTCTCCCCTCACAGGTCTGAGATCTGTGTTGTGTTCCCTTCATCAATGCTTAACAGAGCTGTAGTAGCAGCGACAAGCATCTGGACAGTTGTTAGCTTCAAAAAACCATCGAAGAAGTGCGCAACTAAGTGTTACACTCTCATTGGACAAACAGGCAAAGTTGCCACTTCACTGGCTACAGAGGACTATGAAGAATCACACAGGGATTTAGTAACGTTTGAGATAAACCCCGCTCACACTCTAAACCAAATCACTTTGTTCTTTTTAACACCAGGTGGGGGGCAACCTGCTGCATACTCCACTCTGTTACTGCTTTATGGAAACCAAGGATTAGAGTCCAGCTCAGCCAAGCCACACACACCTTTCCACTGCAGCCTGAAAAACACTCAACACACTCTCTTCATACAGGGTCTTCAGAGAGTCCTCACAATACCCTGCTTTAAAAAAAGAAAAGGGCTGCTAAGGTAGGAGTGGCCACGTTTGTGCTGTGGACACAAACACCTCTTCACGGCACTCGAGTCAGATGTGTGCCTGAGGCGAGAGCGTGTCCAAATTGTGTGCATCTGTCCACATGTGCAGGAGCTTTTGGGTTGGAGCAAAGGTGTCTCCCCCCCCTAAGCTGAGGTTATACGCTGCTGTCCTCCAGCAGCGGCTCCTTGCCCTCAGCCCCGCTGCCTTGAGGACTGTGAGAGTGACTCTGTGCCCCGTTGCTGTGCTTCTTATAGGCGCCGGGCCGCACGCCGGGCCCTGTGTGCTCCGGGATAAACAGGGCCACCAGCAGAGACAACAACACTGAGCATGCTCCAAACAGGAAGGGGGGACCTGGGATGATGGCACTCTGCAGGAAAAAAAAACAAGGATGTCATTTGTTAAAACAACAACCAAACATGGAGTTTCTTATTTATGTAGTACAGATAAGAGTGTTTTGCTTACCTCATCGGTGGGGTTGGCCATGTTGGGTTTGGCACCTTTGTCGTTGCCGTCGGTGTCAGTCAGCTCCACGTGGAACAGGTAAAACACAAAACCATAAAGAGCAGGGCCCAGGCCATTACAGAGGCCCCGGATTCCAGTGATCATCCCCTGCACGACACCTGCAGGCACAAATACATCAAGAACATGTCATGTCATTACAGCGACCAATCACAGGGTGGGAAAATGGTGTTCTTATTAAAGTGAACATACACTGTTTTTCTAAGTGGGAAAAGAAGAAGCTAGAGAAGTTTCATTTCTTGCTCTACTTAATGAATTCATTCAAGATAACCGTTCAGAAACGTACCTTGTTGGTCGGGGTCAGCATTGCGAGACACAATGGCGCTGATAGCAGGGAAGGTGATGCTGGACATGGCTGCAACTGCTCCAGCTGCCCACATCATCCTACAAACAACAACACCCATCAATTAACCTTTGCAGAAGTTTAGATTCATGCATGTATGGAAGGGTGAGCTAAAGACCATTTGGTGTTATATGGTGCATGTATATTTAAACCGGTCTGTAAACACAGTGAGGGGGAAGGTGTCAGACAAGCACCCTGAAGAAAAAGCCTCATTCTTCACATGTTCTACAGCAAATATTCAGAGAGAGCTAGCGAGCATTAGACTGTTAAAAGAAAGCAGGCTGAGTGCAGAACACGACCAGCAAAAGAGAACAGAAAGTTCCTCACTGGAGTTTTAAATGCTGTTAAACTACGGCGCTAAATAAAGCAGTGGTTGATTTTTTTTAGTGCAAAATGTCAACCTCATGTAACAAAGTGAATTATTTTAATTTGATGTTCAACACAATGACGATCATAACCAGCCGTGTTCCCATCCATTCATTTCTGCTTAAGGACTTCTCTTAGTCCTGAAGGTAGAGAGACTGACAGTGTGTTTTTTTGAAGATTAAAGCAGAAGGACTTTCCTCTTGATGTATAAAGCAGCCAACTTGACCTTCCTCTAACTTCATTTCCAAGGTATTGACCACGGCGGAGAGGAGCAACAAGGAGACATGTGGTGAATGTTTTCTTTCAAAATCAATAGATGTTATGGTCACTCTGCCTCCGGGCCAAATCAACAGGAAAGGCAGGTAGAGAAATGAAACTGATGGTGTCACCTGTTTGAGTGTGAACTGTTGTGTTTCTGTGCCTTCGTCTACTTAAAACATATAAATACAAAGATCTTCATCTAAAAAGGATTTGTCTGAATGGTTCTGGCTCTTTTACTGACGTTTCTAAAGCTATGATGTCTGTGCATGTTTTGTGACAGCACAGCAAATCCATTAAAGCAATTAAAGCAGTCAAACAAAATCTTTAGGTTACAAAATGATATTGATGACTGTAATGGATTCACTGTTTTCACAGGGCAGTGTCAACAACCAGCCTGTGGCAGTGGTATTGATTTAGGCTATGCTGCCATCTGGTGGTTTGTCAGAGCAGTACAACAACAGTGGACAAAAACATCATGGATCCCTGCTGCTTTAAAGGAGTGATTGCTGATTGATGGATGCAGTGCTTCAGCCTGAAACTTGAGGATTTAGGAATCATTTAGTTTTTGAAAAATTCAGATTTTGGTCAGCGTCTGTGCTTCAGGTTCTTAAAGCCGAAAGTAAAAACAAATATATTGAGAGAAAGTTCACAGTATATTTCACCCAAACAAACATCTACCTAAACTATCTAGATGACATTCCTAGTCAACTGAGACACAGAAATGTTCTGTATCTCGTCAGGCACAAGTTAAATATTTGCCATTTTACTGAGGTTGAATGAGCCGCAATTAACTGATACACGAGCACGTGACTACAACAGGGCCTTCTCATGCTGCTGCAGGAAATGCTTAGTCACGTTAGACAAACTTTCTTCCCTTGCCTGAATTATATTTACATAGAGATTAAATGTCATTGCATCATTGCAGGACATCTTTATTAAAGCTTGATCATTACTGACCGTCTATCCAGAGCTGAAGTGAACATGGTGGAACAGGTGACGCAAATGGATGCACAGAAGGTCAAAATGTTTCTTTCAAGAACCAATAAAAGGAATAAAAACTCAATTTCTCATTAACTGTTTGGTTATTAGACCTCATCTTGTTGTACAGCTTCACTGACTCCCCCAACTCTGACCCAGCAACCAATCAACAGCAGACTTTCCTCACATGCCTTTATATGATGACCAGTGGGACTGAAGCCTTGCTCTTGTCCACACAGCTTTGTGTACCAGTCATGGTTTATTGCAATGTAAGATCCTTTTTAGAGCACACTACACAAATGTCCAACTGGCTAAAATTAACCCAAAAATTGACGGTACTTCATGCAAGAATTTACCTGCTAATCACACCAATTTGTTCTGGCCCTGCCGTCAACTAAAAGACTTCTGGAGTCTAAAATTCAACACACTGAACAGTTTTTGATACAGTCCTTCTGCCTGACCCACTCACTGTCCTATTTGGAGTCCCACCACCTGAAATGTTCAACCTTTCAGCGACCAAGCAGCATTTCTTAGCCTTTACAACTTTGCAAGCAAGAAGCCTTATCCTATTCAGGTGGAAGCACACACTCCCTCCTTCACACAACATCTGACTCAAAGAGATTCTAAGTCATATTAAACTTGAGAATATCCGATTCTAAATTGATGGGTCAAACAGGTGATTTGACAAGTCTTGGAGAGCCCGCACTGAATATTTACCCAAAACTATCATACAACTAGAAGAGGTTTAGTTGCCCCACCTTCTCTCTTTCTCCCTCTCTCACCCCTTTCTTTAATCTCATATTTTTATTCAACCTTTTTTGTATTCATTTATTTATAATTGATATCATTTAATTACCAATTGTTGTTGTTTTTTCTTTATAAAAGTCGTAGAAGGTTTCGGGGGGCTGGGGGGCTTGGGTTTATGATAATGACAGTATGGTTGTTGTAGTTTAGTACTGCTAATGGTGCACACACTTGTTTGTCTCTCCTTTTTCACACCGTCACTGCTTACATGCACTGTAATTACAAAATCAATAGAAATAAATGTGTTTGGTTTTTACAGTAAAAGTATCCCTTTAATAGGACTGTAGTGTAAAGGTGTTTGTAAGTGTAAGAAACAGGATGCGGATGTTACTTACCAGGGCTGGGAGCCGAAGCCGTACCACGCCAGCTGGAGGATTTGGAAGCCGAGGCCGAGCAGGATCGTGTTTTTGTTCCCTATTGAGCGCATCAAGATACCCAGCACCACCGTCTGTTTTAAGAGCACAGGTCACACAAGACGACATGAAACAGTGCAGCAACTATCTGTCATACTTTGAAAACACTCTTTAACAGGGACTCTGACTGAAATTAACTAATATCCATGGATGTAATAATGCATGGATAGAAAACTTGTTATAATATTTTCTTTTTTTTTTTTTAAAGTTCCACTTCAAAAATCTCTCTCTCTCTCTCTCTCTCTCTCCATATATATATATATATATATATATATATATATATATATATATATATATATAAATATAAAAGACACCATTGTGTTTTGGATGACTGGAGATTCTTCAATTAGGACAAAAGAAGCTCTATAAAGAAGCACATGCTTCTTATCACACATGCAGAAAAACTAAAATAAATGATGACCCAGGAGGAGGGAGGGATTTGTCCTCTGTCGCTCCTCCTTTTTATCCTTTATAGCATGTTAAATTTTTTCTTTCTTATCCAAACTGAATATAATAATGATGGGTGTGGAAACTTTAAAGTTTTTAAAAGCTTTTTGCGGTTTTAAGATACACAACTGACTCCAAGTCAACAACTTTGGCCCCAGGAAATATTTTTAATTGTTGTTTTTCTTCTTTAATCTAAGATGAACAAGACATTAAGTCCAATCATGAGAAGAGGATGCCTCCATGTTACATGTAATCTAACAGCCTACATGTTTGTTTAAGTACCTGTGCTAGTATTGACAGGATCCCCACCACAGCGATAAAGGCAGCAACTGTCTCTGAGGTGAAGCCTATGACCTGAGGGCGAGAGAGCATTCAGATAACAGGGGTTAGGGCAAGAAGAGACAAGCAGAGTGAGAGACAAACATGTACCTCAAACACAAAGACTTCACCTATTTTTCCCTGAACACAAAGGAAGGAGAGGGTTTCACTCTGCTCTTTTGTGGAAAGACGATGTTTATGCTGGTTCTTAGAGAAAAAGAGTGCCGTTCTCCTCCTCTTGTTTTCTTTGGTGTATTTGGGTCACATGTGTGGCAAGGCAGCTGGTGCAAGGTGTGTTAAATTTATGACAATGAATGTGGAGAGATTTAGAATAAAGCAGCGTCAGCAGAGTGAGGAGCCTGGGGACGAGGGAGGGAGGGAGGCGTGTGGAGTAACGTTAGCTCCATTGCTCCAGGAACACCCCGGATGGTTGAAGGACCGTGAGACAGTGTGCATTTGTGTGACACACTTGTCAGACTGGTTCTTGTGACGCTATGTACACAAACTACACAGCTCTCACTTCAAGCAGCTTGGACAAGGAGATCACACCTTGTCCGATGATGAAGCTGCACATAGACTGAAATGCCCTCTTAGCTCTCTGCTTACTAAGCATTTTCATTTAATGGCATTCACACTCACAAAACTTGGGGGGGGGGGGTGTATTTTTCCAAAGGACATTTCCAGATGCGATCTGGAGGAGCATGCAACTGAATTTCAGATCTTCCAATAAGTGGACCACCCACTTTGTCTCCTGAGCCACAGCAGCCTGACAATCCATGGTTCATTTCTTCACACTAAAATATATTTTCCTGCATTGGCATTCTGCTGAGACTCACTTTAACAGGCTGCTCACAAACCTGCTGATCCCATCTCTAAGCCATGTGGATGAAAATGTTTGTTTGGCAAATTTACACAAGTTCCTGGGTACTGAGATTATTCCCCGAGTCTCCTGTGGAAACTTCAGTCTCTCCTTGGTAATACTAATGATGATGTAGCATACAAAATTATCCTGTCCTTCTCAATGACAGTTTTACCCCCTTAAAAAGGCAATCTCTTCCATTCCTAATTGCGATATAAGCCATGTATTTGACGGTCCACATCTCTACTAGCTCTCTACAGAAAGAGCTGTGTGTGATGAGGGCAGATTGAGGTTACAGTTGAATCATTTCACGATCTGTTGTCACGTTCAGTTGAGTATGAGCAACAACATGTGGGTTATAAATTCACAATTCTGTGTTTTCAGTTCTGTCATGTTTGTGGACTTTGTGGTAATGTGTGGACACAGAGAGCAGAGTGTTACCTGTCTGAGATAGAGGAAGAAACTGGAGTACTGGCCGGCCTCTGGGAGGTAGGAGAGAAACACTGTGATGCAGATGAGGAGCACTGTGGAGTCCTGGCCCACCTTACGCAGAGACTGAAGAGAAGAAAGAAAACATTTAACTTGATGCACGGGTGAGTGATTTGGAGAAATACGACTTTGCAATAACAGACACATCAACTGCTCAATTAATAGCCAAACTTTGACCGTCATTTCTACATGGAAGCAGATTAAATCTCTTATCTGCTAGTACTTCATTTCATATCAATAAAACTTTAAATAACTGCAACTTCAGAGATGATTTAATGATCACAGACAACTGGCTATTATCTAAAGTACATAATCTTATACAGAACAAGAACTGTGGACTTTATGCCCCAATCACTGAAGTTCTAGGGAAGTCGTGGACAGGGATCAAATATTCAAGCAACAACAAATTGATCACATCTTAAAAATCTATTTATTCAGTTGTTTTTCCTGTCTGATTGAAATAAGGTGAACTCTGAGTTGTTTGCTAACTGGCATTAAATAACAACAGAAGAAGAAAACGTAAGTTCTAGTAGTGGCTGGAAACCAAACTGAGAAAAGAACTGTAGAAAAATTCAGACTTCTGAAGCAGTCAAAGAATTCTATGTGGAGCTTTTTGGAAACTAAAACTATAACAAACAAAAAAGGAGGTCAAGTGGAATACTTGCAACTGAAACCAGCATCATATCCATACATTTATCTAACTTGCATACATACAGCAGCTATGCACATTCACGGGTGTCTTTCTGTCTTTATAGGTGCTTTTCAACTGCAGGAATTTTCCCCAGGTACTAGGGATCTTTTGAGAAACTGTGTTTTGAGAGCAGGAACCAGAGTCTAAATGTGCTTCTGGGGTACTTAATCTCCCCCTGAAAAGGCCCTGCTTTTAGGGGTAGTACTTTCCAAAGGTCCAGGAAAATATGGGGGGTGGTTTCTGATCGGTAGAGTAAATGCAGTGTTTTTTTTTCACCACACATAACTGGGATTCACTTTGTTTAATAGCTGTGTAACAGTCGTCTTCTCTGAGCCTACTGCGTATGTGTCCCTTTCAGGGGAAGATTAACTACCCCAGAACAAACATTTGGACCCTGGTTCCTGCTGTTGAAACGCACATAGTTTCTCAAAAGGTTCCTAGTTCGTGGGGAAAGTTCCTGCAGTTGAAAAGCACCTTATGACTGCATGTGCCCACAGGAGGAAGGGGGGTGCTATTTGAACAATTCTCAAATAGTTCCTAGTGACCATGTGTAGTCAGATGCCCATCTCTAATTATGAAGTGATCTTTTAATGGTAGGCACAAACAGGAAGACTGTTGTCAATATAATAAATTTGATACACATATCGGCACATGACTCGTGTTTTGCTACCGTGACATACAAGTGCACATGATGCTATGTCATAACTGCCGGGTGTGGTTACTTGTTTAAGAACACACTACTCTCCACACCCGACACCGCCTATCAAGAGGACGGCCCCAGACTTAGGATCCTCTGACTCGACTATCGGCCTGTAGTGTGAGGATGTCACACATTTATAATATTAGTATCGTTACCCTAAACATTAATTTTTGGAGCATCAGGAAGTGATTTGAGTTCCATGGCTGATGGCGCTTGTTATAAGGAACAATATCAACACTGTGCTACATTATAAACAAACTGTGAAAACAAGTCTTAAACAATGCTAAAGTCAAATGCAGTAATGATTCAGAATGTGTCGGAAGAACGGGTCCCTTGGCTGATAATGATAAATAAAGAGTGTTGTGTTGTTACTCACAGCGAAGGGGTCTGCTTGCTCCCAGGAGATGGGTGCTCCCCATGACGCTGGCCTCATCTTCTCTGGCAGTGACTCCGGTACGGCCACCAGGATGAAGCAGATGTCGAGCAGGGCTATGGCTGTGGCCAGGATCACCACCAAGGTGTCACCGTAAGTCACAGACAGGTACGCTCCGATGGCCGGGCTGGTGACCAGGCTGGCTGCAAAGGTAGCTGATACCTGGAGGGAAGGAGATGAGGGGAGAGAAAAGGAAGTGACTGATCTGTCCATTCAGAAAGTTAACATATCAAGCTGTTTAAACAGATACAGGCTCTTCTTGGAGAAGTTTCGGGAGACGTTATTCTAACAGGACAGAGTTTTAGTCAAACATCTGCTTACCAAACCGTATGCTGTGCTCCTCTCATGCTCCTGCGTGATATCTGCCACATACGCAAAAATCACAGAGAAGGTGACGGCAAAAACGCCAGACATGGAGATGACTGCAAAGTACCACCTGAAAGAAGAAAGGAGATAGTCTCATCAGGAAAACAAGATAATCCTCTTCAATATTTTAAACTCTACTTTTTGGAGGTTTCAAATACTATTTGTGTATTTTACCTTTAAGTTTTATCCTTTTGTAATCAGGTTGATTTGTATTTTATATTGAAAGCCAGCGCAGGATAGAACTTCATCTTTGACCTTAAAAGTCTTAAAAATGACTGTCAGTCATTTCCACTCACCATGGGCTGATCTTCATCAGTGGGATGGGCGCACACGTGAAGAAGACCGTTAGCAGCAGGAAAGACTTGCGACCCCATACGTCTGACAGTGCTCCGATCAGCGGAGCACTTAGAAAAGATAATAGGCCCTGGAAAGGACGGAGACAGGGATGGATGAATCACAAGAGTGTAAACGGATAACTCGACTGAGCTACCACTTAGAGATTCACAGGGACGGCACGCTGTTGGCACAGATAGAGTGCAGACTCAGACACAAACACGACTCTCCAACTCAAGTGGATAACAGTCTTGTGATAAATCATCTTTGTTGTTACTAGCTGAACTCACCTCATGGCAAACATGATCTTTAACAAGACCTTTTCTAGTTTATACTGCTTGGCTGCTGGAAAATAGAAGTGTTTAACAGGAACTAGGATGTCTGGTGCCTTCACAGCCATCAGACTGGAGAAGTCATGTTTTTCCCTTTTCAAATTCAGATGGTCTGAGGAATCAGGACTAAGAAGCATCTAGGGCCTGCTGCTGTGAGGTCTAGTTTAAAGTTCGATAACAAGGACAGATACGGACAGACGCGGCCATGCAACACACAGGATTAGAAGTCTTTCAACATCTGAATCAGTTCCGTATCCTTTTTTCTTTCCCACCAGCTTCTACTCTCTGACACTCTTTAGACACACTCTCCTCTGATTTAAAAGTCACTGTCAACTTGCACTTGAGACACTTAAATGAGAAGGTGATTCAGTGAGCTATTCTGCAGCCCGCAGGACAACCAGTAATATTTACTGGAGAGCTCGCAGGTGTTAACATGTCATTAAACAAGTGTCAAGCGGTGAGGTGCTGAACGAAAGCTCAGCAGAGTGTCACAGAGATGAGTTAAAGTGGGACACGTGTGCAAGGCTGAAGATCAGGAGTAGTTTATCAGCACTGTGTGGCTGCATGACACCAGGAGAGGAAATCTTTTATATTCAATTGAATCAACAAAAATGTGTATCACAAAATTATTAAAATCATACTAATTGAACAACACAAAGACATCACTTGTTGCTGAAGCAGTCAGTAAAACACTTGAGATATCTGTGTTGATAACATGCAGAGCGTGTGTTCTGTCTGTTTGCATGCTTGACTGTTATACGCCTCATTACAGATAACACACAGAGCCTTGTTGTGTTGTTTGTGTGTGCTGATGTCTTACCTTGACACCATGGATGAGCCCATTCATCAGGAATGTGTGCTGGGGGAATGTCTGGTGTAAAACCTGGAGAACAAACACAGATCACACTTCATCAACTTCATGAAAAGAGTCTTCAAACAGAAACCCACAGTGGATTTCTCAGCGATTGCATACATGGACAGTAGCATTGAAATTGTGATGCTGTGAGAGCCTCGATGATATTCTTCAGAGCTGTGTATATCAGGCGAGTCTGCAGGCTAGAATAACCGTCAGTGGTGTGAGGACTCAGCCCGCACTGACAGTAATGGAGCAGACTCACTACAATGCATTAATGCAGACCTCCATTAAGGCACATCACAAATACAACCGTCTTTAACATCTCCTTATCATGGAGTACAAGAGTCACGTCAAAACAGGAAATCATGTAACATGTTTGTTGTTGTGTTGTAGTGTCGACATGTGACACAGCCGTGTGAGGAGAGGAAATCAGTGCACAAGGTGCATTTCGACCAAGAGTTCCGGGGTCTTTTATCCCCCAGAACTACTTTCCCCGGAACTAAACGGTTCCTGTGCCCCCATTGTTGTCTGCGTTCTGACCATGGGCTGAAGTCCTGAGTAAATTGTGCAAATCAGGCCAGTGACGTATGGAGAAAAAAAATTCTATAAAATAAGATTTTGAAATCTTAATGAAAAACTAAGCTAGTATGCACTCCCAGGAGTTCCCTCTGTGTTTCAACAACTGTGTAAAATCCACAAACACCGTAACGTTCAACCGAAAGTCCCAGGACCATTGAAAAGTACTACCCCTCAAGCAGGTGCTTTTCAGGGGGGAGTTTATCTACCCCTGAGCCAAATTTAGACCCTGGTTCCTCCGGTTGAAACGCACATAGTTCAGGGGTAAAGTTCCTGTGGTTCCTGTGTCCGGACGGACGCTACAGTACATATATATTTTCTGTAGGACTTACTGAATGTCATTAATTATTCTGCTTGTTGGTGAGAGCTTTTTAGACTCTGATCCGGACTACAGTCCTGAGCAAAGCACCTCAGCAGGTCAGAGGGGACAGGCCCGAGGACGAGCGAGAGGGGCAGTAAATAGAGTCAGGGAAAGTAGAGGCAGGAGACGGGGACTCGGAGGAGTGCACGCCGGGGAAATGTACGCACAGGAGGAGGGCAGAACGGCTGGACGGGATTTGATTGGTTTAAAATTTGGGGACCCAAAAAACGGTGATTGGTTGGTGTTTTCCCAGGTTTACTCCGGCTGTAGATAGCAGTTTTTTTTCACTCTTTTTTTTCACTCTTTTTTAGGAACACATCATGTATTGATTGCCATCAGGACATAAAGATCATTTTAACCAGTATGACAAAAAATGTATCTAAATCTAACTACCAACCCCAGCTTTAAAAAGCCAAAAATGATCAAATTATCTTTCTAAATGTGAAATATAACTTCTCCCTCTGCTCTAGTTAAGAATCATTAAACTGGTCCTTTTAATGTGTAACTTATATAACAGTAGTGTTTACATTTAGGCCCTCCTCAAACTAAATGCCAGCATGACTGCAGAGAGACATAGCCTTCATTCTTCATGTGAGCCCAAACCCTGTCAAATTTACAAATGCACTATGCTCATAAAAGCAACAGACTGTCTTTCTGGTGGCCACTCACAGTAAATCTAAGTTTAAAAAGCGTTTTACTCTCTTTTCACAGAAGTGGTTCCTTCTCTTGGATGTGTTTTGATGTTGCGGGATCATGGGTTTTCCCAAATCACAAGACAAAGAGATTCACAAAGGGGCAACGATTGGGAAGCTGGTGTTTCTTTACTCTGTCAGCTGCTTAAATACCACCACCAGAATACAAGATGGTTTTTTACTTGAAATAATCTGAAAAAAAAGGTGGGGTTGTCTTATATTTTCAGGGTATAGTAATTCAATGTCAAGACAGTGGACAGTCCCCCTTAGTGGGTACACTCCTCATGACTGAGACCAGACGTCACGCCACTCACTGCTACAGTAGCACGAAAATAAGAGCTGGAGAGACATGGTGACCAGAGCGAAATAGCACAGAAGTAGGACAAGTAAACAAACAACTGAGGCAGAGTTATGGTGCCTTTTAAGATGAAATGGTGCCACAGATCGTTATGTCCAAAGATGGCAAGAGCATAAAGATAGTCTAAAAGTAGGTTTGTCAAAGAAAAACAGATAAAAGGTTTGCACATTACCAGACCTGTCATCTATTTGATAGACTGCAGGTTATTAGAATTATTATGTTGATTAAATAACAATGCTTTAGCGCTTAATGCACACATGTGATCATTTTTCGTTTCTTTCTTTTTTTAAAGATATGTTTTTGGGCATTTTGCCTTTATTGGACAGGAAAGCTGGAGAGAGACAGGAAATGTGGAGAGTAGAGAGAGGGAGGGAAGACATGCAGCAAATGGTAGAGGCTGGGAGTTGAACCTACGACGAGTACCGCAGCCTCTGTACACGGGGTGCTTGCTTAGACCGCTAGGCATTTCACTGAAATGCAACCTATTAATCTTAACACACTGAAAATCCAATAGTCCTATCTAAAATGTGTTAAAACAACCCTCTTCTTTTCCTGTTTGATTTATTATTATGCTCAATAAAAATAATCTTCTTTAAGAAAACAAGATTTGGTCCCAAAAGTCTCTCCCTAAAAATGTGTCTTGAACAGATGCCTTGTAATCAGGGTCGTCTTCAGGTCAATCCATTCAGGCACCTTCCGTTTTCATATTTTGAATCGTATTTTGGATATTCAGGATGGTTAGAGGTGAATTCACAGCTCTCGTCAGACTGAAAAGCTGAGCTCTTGTTCTGTCTGAAACCTGTGTCTGGTTGACTGTTTCACATTTGTATTGAATGAAAGAATAAATGTCCGACCTTAACAGAGCAGCCTGAAACAGACAAGTGAGCATGGCGGCTTAGTTCAACCCCGACATAAAGGTCCTTGGTATAAGGTACACAGGTTCAGGGTGCGAAACAATGTCCTTTGTTAAATCTCTGATGTCATTTTACAACAGTGACATAATGGACTTTATATAACAAAAAGTACAAAAACTATACATACATGCAGGAAAGGGTCCAGGTTTATACTGAACCTGGGCTGCTACAGAGGGGACAAAGTCTTCAATGCTATGCTTATTTACCAGCTGAGCACCAAGGTGTTCCTTAGAGCTACTCTACATGCTTCAAAAGTTCAGAGATGCTCTTTTTTATCATTTGAAAGTAAGAAAATGATTAGGATAAAGAAAAATGAAAACTTAACTACTGTTGTGTGCACAAGAGGACTTTGACAACTAAAAAACAAAGAAAACAAAGCTATAGGGAGCTTCTTTGTTTTCCTGACCCTGCTTACTTTGTCAATATTGTCAGGCAAATACAAAGAACCATAGGAGGGTACTCAAAGACGTATACATCCAGACACTGTGTGCTGAAATGCTCCACTTTTGCTCCAAATAGGTGAAAGGGGTGTTCACGCAGTTAAAAATCAATGGGATGTTCAGTCCAAAGTCCATAACGTCAGTGTGCATCACATGCAGAGTGAAAATGCCAATGACATGGAGCAGGAACATGAGGCCTTTGTTTCATTTAGAGCATGAGGGGCTTAAAAGAAACTCAACCTCAGGGTCTGGTTATTGTCTAGTGGTTCTGTTTAGCTCATGGTCTTGCTGAGAAGAATCCCCCCCTCTCCTCCACTGGGAGGCTGTTACCCAACACACACACTGACCGTGAATGCTCAGTGAGGACTGTTGCTGCTGGATACTAATGAAGCACAGCTCTTATTGGGAGCAGTGAAGCAGTCCCTCTCATCTTCAGGCGCCCTCTGATTAGTCCAAAATGCAAATCCTGCCTCTGCCCAGGGCTCTTAACGACAACACACCTCCAGTAATTAAAGCTAAACAGTCACACACAACCACCTCTTCAAACAAGACATGGCTGGGACACATGCCTTGCTTAAGCCTGTCTGGTCTACTTCATGTGGCTCACAGATGTGTGCTCATCATTTGTTTCAGACACTAGTTTCTAGCTGAAGATATGCACGCTGGTTGGAAAATATGTGAAGTTTGAGGGAAAAAAAGGCGCAGGAATTTAATTAATTTGGAGCTTGGATGAAAATTCAAAAACTACAGTGAGAAAGTGAAACTATAAAGCCATGATTCCTGCTCATCGGAAATGAAGTATTTCAGTGAGTCATCATCACTTTTCTCAAAGAGGAGATCTGTTTTCTGGGAAACAGTCATGTTTATTCGAAGTATTGACAAATGACTTTCTGTTGCCATAATTTTTAAACAGAAACCTCTCAAATAAAGTTAGTGTTGCCTGTGGCAAATACCTAAACCACACTTTTCTGCTGTGCACCGAAGTGAGCGTGTTGTATTTGCCTGACAGGCATCTGTGCTGTGGTCTGACAACACAAACCACTGACCCCCTCTTAAGCCTGTTTAACAAAGAACTGCAGCTCAAACAATACAACTATTTGATGCTCTTTTCATATTTCTCAGTCCATTAGCACTTTGTAAAACACCTACTAGCACATACACACACAAAAAAAGCCTGTGTGACACAAGGCCTTGCTCATTTGATTAGGAATTAAATCAGTCATAGACATTGAGGGGCCTTGTGTGATTCCAGTCAATGGAAAATGCCACTCATTGGCTTGGTTTCCAGAGAGGAGAGAGGTGTAGGCGTATGAATATATTACAAACCATGATGTCAGTTTACATAACAGTGTGTGTAGCAGGGCTCACCGTGAGCATCGGGGTGGTAAGGAGACCCCATGCGAAGAACTCCAGGAAGATGACCACCACAGCATGGTACACACTGGGCTCACCGATTCCCTGAGGCTGGATGGAGACAGAGAGAGAGAAACACACACAGGAGAGATCAGCTTGAGAGGTACAAAGATTCTTACATGCATCAAGGTGCCTCTCAGTGGTAAAACATTAACAGATCCAGCGTTAAACTGGAATCTATTTCAAGGTAGCAAAGACTCTGCATCAGCCGATCCTGTGGGACTGGGTACGAAAAATGACCTGACTGTGACTAAACCATCACAGCACTGAATCTACAACAGCAATAATCTAATCATCAAATTACATTATAACATTGATTATTTTTTCTCTACGCTCAGGTCACAATCACATGACACACATATATAACAATCCGTAGATTTACATGTACTCAAATAATTTGATTTCTGCAAGAGAGGGAAATATTTGAATAAGACATTTACATTATTCAGAGCGACTCCCTGAAGGTGGCTTTACAAGATGAGGAGAAATCTGTATCCTTAAGATAAACCGGATTTGAGAATAGAGTGAACAAAGGAATCATTTTCTACACAAGAGTTGCTCATCTTAGGATACAACTATACATTTTTTAATATGACGTCAGTGTTCGGCTGCTTTACCCAATCTCACCTTGTTGTGTCACAGTATCAAAATCCCAAAACACAAAGTAACTAAGCTGCGTACGTGCTAAGACTAATTAAAAAGCAGGCAGACACTGTGGCTCCATTAATTCAGTCATACTTAGTATGATTACAAGATGATGGGGGTGGGATAACACGGTTAAGCTGTTCACATCACTTGTAGTATCAGTTACATTGCCCTTACTATTATTATTATTAATGAAATGTGTTGAATGCAAGTAATCACACTATGACACACACCAAGAAGAATCAGTGGTGTCACTTTTTTGCTTTTGTTTTGAGTTAAGAAGGTAAAAAAAAGCATTAAGTGTCTTAAAATTTACTGGGTCATTCTAAATCCCAATGGTTAAAACACAAATAGATATTAATTTAACTCCCCTCTGAAATAAAACGCAGTTAAACCTGCAGACTGTAAGGTACAGATAAATTGCGGTGACGCGAGAGGATGCTGAGCAGGAAGGTGTGACAACTGTGGAGTAAACTAGGCCAGGGCCGCCCTATCAAAAGACACTAACTGCGAAGTTTATCATCTCATGTGGTTTGTCACTTCTCCATGTGGAGAAAGTCAGAACATCACATCACAGAAAACCAGTTGCTAGGTGTGTGTGTGACAGCAAATCTGTGAAAACACCCTCCCTTCGTCTTTCGATGATCACACTACCTGCTTTGCTGAGAAAATGAGGAACTCTCTGTAGCAGTCGCATTATATGGATGCTGCTACTTCCTCTCCATTAAATCAATGGCCTTTTATATCTTTGGATTTCATACAGTGCTATTAACAAGAGAGCATCCAAGCCTGTTGGATGCTCAGATTGGACACCGAGGGAAATCATAATGGCTAAGTGGTCAGACCTCGCTGCAATAACACGAGACAATCACAATGATATGAAACAAGAATGGAAATGGAAATAGAGCTGCAATATGTCATGTGTTGAGAGTATGTCATGAGAAGAGTCAGTAATGAGGATGACAGGAGCAAAACTGGGGAAAACAACATTGTCTGGTTCTCGTCATTATTACTACAACTGTGTTTGTCTTCTTAATGGATATCTAGCATGTTTGGCAAAGCATCCTGACTGATTACATAATCTGCACTGTATTTTTAACAGTCCTAGCTTACCCGCTGTTTGCCAACAGCCTCATTAAATAGGGACCATCACAACTTCAAACCCCTTTGGGATACACAAATACAAGAAGTAATCCTGTGTTAGTTCAAGATTCAAGAAAGCTTTTTTGCCAAGTGAGCTCGCACACACAAGGAATTTGACGTGGTGATTGAAACACTGGTACTTAGCAAGACAGTAAGGACAATAAATATATAAACCTAAACAAAAATCCAAAATTTCTAAATGAAAATACTATCTGTCGAAGAAAGGTAAATAAGTACTTTTAAAGAGATGAATATGTGATCTGCTTATTGTATATGAAGTATAATAATAATAAATAATAGTGTAGTAAAATAGTTTGATAACAATATAATAAAGTACATTCTATTGTATTCTTTTCTTCTCTAGTATGATTGTTGCATACAGTCAAGGGCATCTTAGGCAAAGAAAACAGGGTGGCAGAAACAAGTCTGTATTGCTATTTCAGGAATATTTAGCACGAAATTCTTCACAGGGATCATACAGCTACATACTATGTTGGCCACTCAGAGTTTGCTCTGAATTGTTGACTCAAATGTTTGCTTGTGTTAAACCAACGCTGCCATTCTCTGTTTAAATGCCGTCGCCCTTTTACAAACCACGGAATAAAGACCTCTTACATTGCCTGACAAGTTACAGTGCAGTGTCTCCTAAACAATCAGCTGGGTCACACGATCGTATCTTAAAGCTAAATAAAGACTGTTTATCGTAAGGGAGTAAAAATACTCCCAATTAAACACATCTGCTAGTGAGCTAATGTTAGCCCCGGGTTGATGCCTTAATCACAAGTATTCTCAACAAGACTGGAGCAGTAGTGATGTTGCATTTATATAAAGAGCCGATTCAAGTTAGATTAGATTGTATTCAGGTTAAAATATGTACAAGGGTGAGATAACATCAAAGAAAACATAGCTAACGATGACATTAGCGGCTACCTGAGCTGACGTGTAAACGAAGGCCGCTAACATTAGCTTAGCACTAGTTAGCTTGGCGTCCAGGTAGCGAGTCGGACCAGCTAACGGTGAACATTATGAGCTCGACCATCTAAAGACACCGAGATATTAACAAACACTGCTTTCACTGCTTCGATTTAGTCAACATAAGAAAAACTCATTTGATGTGAGCCAGGTCAGCTCAGTGGTTAAGCTAACGAAGATAAATAAATATTTAACTCACACTTCCTCCATCTTTTATTATAATTTTCTTTGCAAGAAGAATGCTGCGGTTCAGCCGCTTTTTCTTCTTTTTCTCCCCCGTCATTGTTAACTTATGTCCATTCTTGGTGTCAGAGGGTCATCGTTGCACCTATCGAGAGTAAAACAATCTACTGATTTTGGCTACTTCGCTCATAACACTTCGGCTACAGGAGGCAGCAGCTAGCAGCGGGCTAAGTGATGATTTCTCTTCCCCACCTCACTGCTAACCCGTCTTCCTGAACCGAACATGGACCCGCCCCTTCTAATGAAATACTGCTCAGTGATTGGTTGACCAATGTAAGGCAACTCCAGGCTGAGCTTCTGATTGGTTAAGAGAAACGCTGTTCTATTGATCCTCACATGGTGATTTGTGAGCAGCACACCGCGGGTTCGATGTACACACAGGAAGTACCATGTACGGGGAATGGTTTGTGTTTACGAAGAAAGTGTACAAGATGTTCAGCTACATCAACGAACATAAACGATGAATTTAAAGCGTGAATTGTGTATAAAACATCCGCCCTTTCATGCTCTCACCTTAAAAACGGATTCAACACTTCTGATGAATGTCTTAAACGCTTGATAATACTTGTGGGAAGGATTAAAATCACTGACAATAATTGTGATTACATTCTCTCCAGTTTATATTGCTTCACATGTGAGTAACATTCTACCTATGCACACCATAGAAATTAAAATAGTTCTTAAATATGTGGCATTTCCGTAATCAATCAAATATAACCTGTTTTCTCTCTTATGTTGTCTGAAAACCTTAGACTATAGATTAAAAAAATCACAAAAGCACTGTTTCAGCACATTTATCTTTTGAATAATTAATAAAGCATCATAAATCAGTTCTACACTTTTTATGTGCAATTTCTTGTCTTTCTAAGTTGTATATTTTTCTTATCTAGTGCTTTTGATCAAAGTTTTGAATTGAATATACTGTTCGCTGTAAATCTGCATTGTTAGTTGTAGTCACTTGTATACATCTGATCTTTATATTACAGCAGGAGACGTTTGAAAATGGTCAGTTTATTTCAAACTTTGAGGGTCTTCACCTAAATATGAATTATTAATACCCATTATAAAATGTACATTCATGCATATTTAAAAAAAACCTACATGTAGAGATAGAATATTTACTTGGTGAAACTGTACCTGTATGCAATATCACAAAAAGTGACAGAGGCAAGTATTTTCAGTCAGTCTTAAAGGCAGCATTATGACCTTTCTCTTTACAGTAGTATGACTTAACTGTCAGTCACAGCAATGATATGAACCACAGGAAAATGAACAGAGGAAAAACGTTTAAACGGCACAAAATGTGCTCCTTGAGAGAAAACAATTCAACGTTGCTTTGTACAACTGAGGATCACTCTGATCCTAATTTTAAGGCACACTTGTTTTTTTCTCCACAAAACACCACAATCTCCCACAAGTAGCACATTGATCATGCTCAGAATGAAGTCCTTTTGTAAAAGAGGTGCTTGTGTTTTTGATTGCTCCTAATCATGCTGTCCTGTTTTTCTCCACAGATGAAACACTAGTATCACACAGCTTCACAGAACTGGTCCAGAACACCAACCTGTTATAAAAAAGTGTACTTTACAAACATGAAGTATGTTTAAAATCACATATGGTGTAATGGTTTGACAAAAGAGGCAGAACAGTCCTTGCTGTTGGGTTCAGATCTGCCAAGAACACCCTGAAGGCATAGTCTGTACGATCTCCTGTTAAATACATATAAATTCTTAAAGCAATTTGTTTCCATAGCAGCATAGACAAATGGAAAATTCTGTAAAACAAAGTGCACAGTTTCATTTTGATATAGCACAAATCTTCTTTTAACACAAACTTGAAAAAATTCAAATATAACAGCTTTTAGTGTTCTGTTCAAGATGGATCTTCATCCTCATCAATGTAAGGGATGTCCAGATCTTCAAAGCTCCTGTTGATGGACTTGCTGGCGTCCTGTGGTCTGTCTGTTGGAGAGGGGTTGTCTTGGCTGGGCAGGAAGCACATGGGTTGGGTAACATCTGGTTTTTGTCCTTGTCTGAACTCTAGCTGATCGTCAAACGACAGAGCCATTAGACTTCTGACTCTCTCTGCCAAGTCAGGAGGTTTAGGCGGGCATTCAGGTTTCTGGGTTTTTGATCGCATGGTCACTTTTCCTGATAACACAAACCACAGACTAGTTAACTTGTTTTGCATGAGATTCTTGTAAAGCACATTGTAAAAGTCGGTCAGTAGGTTAGCTCATGCAGGTTATTTTTATGGAGCGGGGAACAAAAACACTTCATGTTTTTTGACTGCACCAGTTGTTCTTATTAACGAACAACTGAGGTGAGTGTTTCTCAGGCGTTCGTTGTGCTATGGACACATTGCCTGCGGCACACATCCATGGTGTTGCCCATTGGCTGTTTTTGTGGACACTCATACGAAAAAAAAAATCTGATTTACATCCTACTTCAGCCACTTTTAGGCCAACTTTAGAACTTTGTATAAACAACATGCCGGCTTGGCAAATTCTTACGACCAAGAATTTGTCGTGAAAAATAAACACATGAATGTAATGTTTCCATCATGTGCTGGTTCTTATATTTTATACACAGATGTCATAAGAACATATAAGCCAATTTAACACAAACCATTATTGGAGATGTAATAAATAGGGATGTGAGAAAATATGGATTCAACTCAACTCTGAACTGCAAACCCAATCATGGCCCTGTTAACTATGCACCCTTTGCAGCCTTTGATGTAGTCATTTTCTAAAAATAGTAGTATGGTAGTAGTTTGCCCCTGCTCCTTTTTTAGCCCAGAGCTGGCTGGAGTAAATCTTGAAACAAGCTTTCCTTTATAACAAATAATGTATTGATTGTGAATTTGACATCAGTGTAAATTGAGAACATCAAATATAACGGAGTATTCAAGATCCACCTCCCCAATGATAAAAGAATATGATAACTTTAACTTTATCTTTCACCTTAAACTCAGAGTAAGGTAAAAGTACCTTACCTACCTACTGACCTTCGGAGTCCAGGCTGTCCAGTCGGTCCTCTAGGCTCTCTGTACTCATTGATGATGACGAGTCCAAGTTGTCATTGTCAGAGGTGTCCTGCTCCAATTCAGGCAACCTGCAGGCCAAGTCCACCCTGAAAGAAGTAACACAAGATCATATTCAACATCACTGAAATGAAGAATGCACAGTAAATATCACTCCCATGAAAATGATGTCATCCCACTTTTCTTGCTTGATGGACTTGATCCTGTCGATGAGAGTCCTCTCTGTTTCATCTGAAGATATCGGCACAGGAGCGTCCACCTCTGACGTCTTTTCAACAACCTGCACAGGATTCAGAGTAGTTTGTGGTGTCAGGTGAAAACAGTGGCACTAAGTTTATACCAAAGAAGAGCAATGTTTAAACAGCTCTGATGTTCTCTTTCAACAAGTGACTCTGATTCAAACAGTGCTTGAATTTGGATTTCTCTGTTTCTGAGTTATGCATCCTTGCAACAAACAGCTGTATCAACAATCTTACAGAGTTCAATTATTGAAAGAGGCTGTTCCTTCTTTGGGGCAACCTTCTTTGGCCTTGTTGATTTCTCTCACCGTGTTTTGTCTCCTCAGTTTGAGCTGATTGACGGCCAGGGCCTCTGCATATTCCAGCTCCTGGATATTCTGCATCTTCTCATTGTAGCGTCTCAACTGCTCAGAGATCAGGATCTCCACACACCTGCACACAACACAGTCAGAGATCAATACACTCCCATATGTTCAACAACACATCAGGTATTTTGAAGCAAGACTTGTTGTTCCTTAACACAACAAATTTTGAAAAGCTGCAAATGACTCACGTTGTAGTCTTTCCTACATCCCTCATACCAAGGAAGGGGTCGTCGACATCAGGTGAGCGCAGGATGCAGGGCGCAAAGACAATAGCAAGAGAGCTTGATGTCATCTTATTGTGCTCTTCCTCCTTTGCAACTCTAAGAAAACACAGATCAATAACTCTCATGACTTAAATTAACACAGATAATAACCACGAGGAGGGCAATATTATTTGAAACATGTACTTTTGAATGTTCTGGAAATGAGGAGAGTAACAAAGATTTTCCAACCTGACAAGGTGAAAGATGAGCCGCTCTAAGGTGTTGTAATTAGCAGGAGGAAGCTCATCAACCTTCTGGTAAATAGCTCTGATTCTATCTGCTCTCTCTGGAAACTCTGAGGACAGACACAGAGATTAATGAACAAGTTAATATCAAAATTTCTTACCTTATGACAAGCTTAGAAAAATCATCATTTGATCCACAAGTTGATGAATAAGTAGCCATCTGATAATCTGTAAAATCAATTTCTTTTTAGAATTGATTTTAAAGTTCATTCACTTGTTTTTAAAGCTCTTAACAGCCCCGCTCCTCCATACGTCACAGAACTCCTGTCGATCCCTGAGGTCCTCGAAGGCTTCCCTTTTAAATGTTCCTCACGTGCCCCAAACAAAGAGAGAGAGCTTTCTGTTTTTATGCCTCTTAACTCTGAACTCTCTGCCTGTCTCTGGGGTTTTTAAACGTACACTAAATACCCTTTTAATCTGGCTTTTAATTTGGAGTCATTCATTTTTAGCCCTGGACTTCATTATTTAACAACATGTATTTATCTTATTCATTTAGTTGTCTATTCATTTATTGTATTAATCTGATCCTTTCAACTTTAATTGATTTTAAATTTTCATTTCAACCCTCACTTATTTTTTTAACTTTATTATATTGATTTTATTTTATTTTGGAGTATTTTTATGATCATCATCTTCTTTCTTGTTTTAGTTTTTTATTATCTTACTCATTTCTGTTGTTTTCTGTCTCTCTGTTCTTTTGTGAAGCACTTTGGGCTGCATGCTTGTCTGTATGGAATGTACCTTATAAATAAAGTTGAGTTTGATAATTGGAAAATAACTGCAGTATTTATTAGAAGGGACTGGCTATTTTCTCTTTTATTTAACATGTAGGCTGAAGAGCTTTGAGTGTTGCTCAGTTGACATCTTAAACAGAACGTCTTCAGTCTTCATCTTTGCATCTGGGAAGCTATGATCAACATTTATTTGATCGGAAATTATTTATTGATGATCTACTGAGGGACAATTGATTCAGAACATAACTGTCACAGTGCATACACAACGGCCACCTTAGCTTGATGTCAAAGAAACAGTAGTAGTTACTAATACTTCCCTCTAAACAGTTAACTTACAGTATGAACAACACAGTTACAGAGCAACACGTGCTGTTAGAATCTTTGTGTTTAAACCTCAATATTTTATACGAACTTACCCACTGCTTGTAGAAAGTCACTGTACAGGGAAAAGGTCATGAGCGGGTCCGGCAGCTCTCTGAGCCAACGTTTAACCAGCCCTGTGATGGTGTGGATCGGGTAGTTCTCTATACACTCTGCCTCTGGATCTGAGGGCAAAGACATGAAGAAGTTGGGTTAAAAATATGACAAAGATCCCAAGAAGAGGATTGAGTTAATAAATCGTTTAAATTGTTTTTCTAATACACTCTGCAGATTATAATTATTATTAGCAATAAAGACTAAGAAATAACAGAAATTAAAAAAGGAAAACAGCTGAAACATGGGAAATCAAGGGAGCGATAAACCCTCTCAAGTGTCTCCCTTGTGGATCATTCAATCCAACTTTAAGTTCACAAAAATGTCATTTTTTTGCTTCCAACCATACTGCTAACTGGTTTCCTCTGGTTCCCAAGATGAGTTTGGTGTTTCTAAGGTTGTATCTGATTGGTTAAGACTTTCTTACTGGTCTGCAGAATCTGGTGGAGCTCCCTGGCTCGACAGGTTGAGCCCGACTTGCGGTAAATTCCCTCCGTGTAGAGGCCGTTCAGCTCCACATGCATCAGCAGAGCCTCCACCACTTTGGGCACAGGGTTTACTTTGCTGGTGAGGACGCACACCTGCACCCCAAAGTGAAGTGAGCCTGGTACACTGTCATCCTATCATGAGCAAGATGAGAGGAGTTTACACCAAAAACTCATGGAAAAGCAGTCTTGTTTTTCCAAGTTCTTCAATCACTTAAAATGTTGGTCCCTACCTGCCTGGCACACCGTGTTGAGCAATCTGTGATGATTTTGTCGAGACATTTCTTGTGGCAAATTAACTTACAAGCTGTAACAAACAAATCAAACAAAGAGTTCAAATCAGCTCTGTCCTTCTTGTGTTTGTTTTTCACTTTGTTTAGTTGCAGCTCATTGAACTTACCGCTGCACATGTAAGCTTTCTCCATTCCCCAGATATAGGAGCCACACAGGTCACATGACTGCATAATGTTGACCTGGTACGTGCTGAATCGGTGATCCAGAGGATTGTTAGGCTGTAGGGAGTGGACAGGATGATTTACCTGGACTTTGTTACAGAAATTCACTCTGCAGGTAAAAGTAATCAACTTACGCATTTGTCCTTTTTCCTTCTCTTCTTTTCTGTCTTGGTGGTCTGAGAGCAAGACAAGAGATCACGAGTGAGTTTGATAATGTTTTCTTCTAACTGGATGATCTGATTGGCTGAAACTTGAGTTCACCTTGGCTGGTTCACAGTCTGCTCGTTTCAGTTCGCCCCTGATAAAGCCGTCCAGCACAGACTGAAACAAGTTGACCACAAGAGAGACTTCTGACTTCTCCTTGGTTCCTGCGAGAGTGTTCACTTTGTTGTGGTAGCCCTTCATCAGATCTTTGTAGCCAATTTTAGGCATCTGGTAGTCACAAATGAAAAGTTTGGTTGGTCGGTGACCAATCTCCACTTCCAAAGCTGAGAAACACGTCTTTTAACATGTAGTTTTTACTGCATGATCATGATCATTATTTGTACTGATGTTATTGTAAAATGTAGTAAAGGACTATTTGGACTGACCTGCATAGAGTACATTCCTTTGATGGTGTCTCTGAACTGCATGGTGGATGCGAGGAAGATGCTCTCTGTTGGTGAGAGCTCTTTTATTCTTGATCGCAGTTCATTCACCTGAGGACAAAGATGACTTTGTGATTAAGACACATGACTCATTCCATTTCTTTCTTTGTGGTATAAAAAGAGAGAGAGGAGTATGACATGCAACAAAGGTCCCCTGCAGGAGTACAGCAGAAACGCAAGATTATTTGGACAGGATATATGCACAACTAATCTCCATCTTGTAAAGCTTCCTTAAGATACAAAATCAAATTTGATAAGAAAACAAAACATGAATTAGTTTGTAATCAATATAAAAAGAAAACAATTAATTGGTCTTGTAAATTATAAACCCCACTCAAGAAAGGATTCACGTGATTTTTTTCTAATTTAAAATGCTGTTATCTACAGAAGCATATTGCATTCACATGAAGAAAAAAAAACCTGTTCTTTTTTCCTGAATTAACAAGATACCCAGAGCCTCAGCCTCACAATTGTCTGATTGTCTCTTGAGTCACCACGTAGCCAGCTTGAATGCATTTCAGATGCATCATATTATGTCCATGAAGAATGCCTATCTATCTATCTATCTATCTATCTATCTATCTATCTATCTATCTATCTATCTATCTATCTATCTATCTATCTATCTATCTATCTATCTATCTATCTATTTCTTGTATTTATCTGATCTTTTTCACTTAACCTTATTTTTAACTTCTCTTTCTATTCTTACTTATTTTATTAATTTTACTGTCTGTCTCTGTTCTTTTGTAAAGCACTTTGGGCTGCATGCTTGTATGGATGAAAGGTGCTATATAAATAAATAAAGTTGAGTCGAGTTATGTCTAAAAACAGGTGCCTGTGCATAGTGGACAAACTAATAACAATACCACCTATGTTTCTTAAAGACACTAGTATCTCCCAATGTCTTAAACCCAAAGCAAAATAATACTGGATTAAACTGAACAACCAGGGCATGTTTACTTTCTTGTGTTGCCTTGAGGTGCTGTTGGGATTTTACAGATTTTTTTTCTCATGTGAATGCAATATGCTTCCCTAGTTTTCACACTTTTTTTATGCTTTCCTAGTTACACTTTCATATCATAGTGAACTTTCAACAACACTGTCATGTGCCTCAGCAACACACACAGTCTCACCCATGACAGCTGAATGTGTACAAAGTTACACAGTCTTATTCTAAGAAGATTAAAAAAAACAACAACATACAAAACCAGCAGCACAAACCAGAGAGAGCCATATGTGGGTCAAGATCTGGAGGTGCTATAAATAACACCTGAGTTGGCAATCTGCTGTGCTCCACTTTCCCCTTATCAGCTGATGGCCTCACCTGGTTGCCGAGGAATTCGTCCAGGTTACGCAGCTCTTCGGTGTCTGTGATCTCGCGGTCCAGAGACACGTTACACTGCGCCACCCGTGTCGCCCGGCTGATCCGAATGGTTGGGTTTCGTTTCACCCTCTCGTCGTCCTGTTTGGGCATGTGGTAGGACTGGGGAGTGTAGCTGGCCAGGGTTATTGCTGTTTGAAGAGGTAAAGGTGGCATTATTATTATCATTCAGACAGAATCAAACACTAAATGTGTTAAAAAAAGAACACCAATATAATTTCATAAATCAAGTAGAGTCTCTTCAACCCTTGAAATAATAGTAATATAATATGGTGCTCTAACAACGGCTCTTAAGTTTAATGCCTGTTGTTGATCTACAAAGAACTCCAGATGGCAGTAAAGAGAAGATGTAAAGAAAGAGGAGCATAAAACACAAAGTGATGTCCAGAAAAGTGACACAGACACTATGTGAAAAATAAAATATACACAAAAAAGGCACAGCTGTCCATTTCTTCCTTTTTCTTATATCTTTTTGATCTTTCAGTCTGTTTATTCCTTTATGTTCATTATTTAAAGTAAATTTAGATGTTTGTATAAATTGATATGTCAATGCTGCTGCTTTGAGGAATAAGTGTTTGAATATTTACTGACCATTTTTCTCTGGTGGAGGGTCAGTGCCGGGAGCATATTTCGGCCCACGCTTTTTGAGGAATTTACTAAGAAACCAAATCCTGTAGAAAAAAACAGAGTGTATCAGTTTCACAAAAAAAAACAAAGAAATTAATCAAGGGATATGTTTAGTTAAAATCCTGAAACTTAGTCCTGAAAACTCAGTTTCCTTTAAGCTGAGTGATGGGTTTTACCTCTCAGGAGTTGTGAGTTGTGACTGGTTCGATCCCTGCTGTCCTGAGTTTTCATTGCTGCTTGTAGCTGGTAGACTGAACCTTGCCCCATCAGGTTCTGCAGGTATCCGCTACAGCACCAAAACATTAACATGTTCTGAGTTTAGGTGTAAAATCAGAATAAGCAACTTCACAGGAAAACAAAATAGTTGTGGTATTCAGAATAACAGTTAGGCCTCCTTCCCCACCGCGTCCTCCTGCAAAGAGCAGCACAGCTCCTCCACCACCAAACAGGACCACATAAACATGATACATCATAGCGCCGTAATGGTAGTCCTCCACCGATTTTTCTCCTCATGCAAAGCTGAACTGTCACCTGCCACCAGCTGAACTTTGACCTTTTTTGCTTCAGTTAGTTAGTGTGATCCAAGTTAGTTACCATATCATTGTCAGTGTGTTATGAACGTTACACACATCAGATGAGATTTCATTGACAAATTTACAGATTTCCTTTACACCCGTGTTAATAAGTTCTTTGTTAGATGTGATCAGATCTTTGTACACACATTTCTCTGTTATTAATTTAGTCTGTTATGGATAATATTGACATTTGCTGGAGGATAATGATTTTGCATACATTTATATGCTAATTTATAAACTGAGGTTTAATTTCATGGTTGGTTAATATGAGGATATGATGCTGATTTAAAAAATTATTATCATTTAGGTGAAATCATGACAATAAATCAAACAGCTGTCTTAAATTCTGAAATCGTATTTAGAGCTTTTGAATCATAATGCTAACATAATCTAAGTTTAAATCCCGTCCTGACTTCTCAAGAAACCAAAAACACTGACATAAAGAAATTCACTGTTTACTGTACTTTACTGGGACTGTACTTGCTGTCCCATGCCGTATTTGGACGATGAGACAAAAAAGATAAAAAAATGAGCGTTGGAAACGGGCTTCCATATTTCCTTTTCCTCTCCTAAAGCAACAGCTCATTTTTTTTGTCCTTGGCTGCAAAGCAGAAATGAGAAGTTCCAGAACAATGCAACCTTCAGTCAGTTTGGGGCATACACATGCAAGGCCTGCATGCAGGGAAGTGCTGAGGTCGGTGGAAATGTCTCTTCGGTCAGGTACCTTGACCTGGGATTTGAGGTCCCGGACATCCATGCTACTGGCCGAGTTCTTCAGATTTGACACATGGGGGCTGATTGGAGGCAGCGGAAAGCTCCAGTACTCGCTCTCCTTGGAACCCCCAAAGTTAATCATCAAGCCGCTGCGGGCGTAGGCTAAACGCCGCTTGCGTTTGGGCAGCTTGCGAAGACGCACCCGGCCCTAATTGAGCCAGGAAATGTGATGAGGCAGGGACTGTGATATCTGCTTTAGTTCATGTGTGAGGAGCCTCCTTGTATGTGATAATCAACTAACAGCACAAATGAATACTACACTCTAAAAGGTACTAACCAACATTTACAGTTGCAGAAGATACTAACAACAACTACATGAGAAGCTCAAAGGAGAAATAATTGGATGTTGTGGATGTGGATGGAGACACGTTTCCTTTGAGAACATATTTGTAAAGGTTACCTCGTTGGTGGTGGGTGAGCTATCAGAGCCTGATGAGCTGATCTTTGATAGTTCATCAACAGACATGGACTTTCCTTTGCGCCTGTGTTGAAGAAGACAATAAAAGAGGAGCTGTGGATTATTTTGGAACTGAATCAACCTGTAATTCATGATAACTTTATCAGGATATATATTCTTAAAAATGATTGCCATGTCATTTTATACTGAAGGTTAAACAAAAATGTACATAATTCAATGAAGTGGTAGGGGTCATGTTAACATATCATCTCCATTGGTGGAGAAAGCCTTGTTTGTGCCTCTTACTGAAATTCATCTTTTGGGTCCTCTTCTCGTCGCCGCATTTCCGGACTTGAGTCGTCACTCTGTCTTCCCCGCCACTTCACCGCCTTCTCCTTGATGCCTCCCATGTAGCGCTGTAGTGAGCTTGTCGAAGAGGGGCTGTTTGAGGAATCATCAATGACAACTTTCGGGTCCAGTGGGAGGGAGAGGGGTCTGTTGAGAGGGGGAGGGGATCCTCTGCCCTCTCGTTTCTCTCTGCTCCGGTCCCTCTGTGCTGATTGGCCGTTGACCGGGTCAGGCTGCTGGGTTCTGCTGGGGCTGAGCTCCACTTTGCTCTGCCTCTTCAGCTCTTTTTTTGAGCTGTTATGGTGAGAATCACATAATCAGACTGGCATCATCGCAACTGTATCTTATACACTAATGCGTAACTATTTGCACTAAGTCTATGTTCAAATAGACGGACAGTAAGCTGAACAAAACACGCCTCATCTTTAGTTATAAGTTGCTCTTATTAAGGTCTTATAGTGTACTGTGTATTTCTGCTTACTTGCTTGCAGCCTTTCTAATATGTTCATGCAGTTTAATATTTTGCCACCAGAGAGCACTGGGATGCAACTCTTAAATCTTAAACTGTCCTTCTCAGCATATATCTTCATCACAAATTTTTTTAGGCAAAATGTAAAGGCTGCATTTTGTTCCCACATGATTATGTTTAAAGCCAAATGTATGATTGTCTCTGAATTACAGCCCACCTGTCCTACACCTAAACAAAACATAATGCCTGAAGGCCACCTTGAAATAGTGCTTTGAGAATATTTGAAGACAACATCCACCAAAACAGTGACTTGAAATGTACACAGTCAATATTATGTGCAAGCTTTGAGTGATGCTACTCCATGCAGCTTGGACTTGAATGCAGCAGCAACACATAAATGATTTGAATGCCTCTGTAGCTTAAAGTGAGAGTTGTTTTTTGCAACAGCAGTACACCATTAATCCTGGTGTTTGAATAAATAATCTGTCACCCTGTGATTGTAAACACATCTTTTGTGGATGTCATACGTTGATACATGTTGCACTTTAACGTACTAAATGAAGTTATCTGTGTTAACATGTATCTCTGTGTTTGTTACGGTAAAATGTGTTTTGAGGTTGACCCTTGAACTGGGTGGCGCATGCGCGGTGTGTGGTTCTAGCGCGGGGAGACAGCCGATGTGTTACGTTGTGTGTTTTTACCTGAGCGGTAATAAATGATCCGGTAACAAGAAATAAACGTCGTGTTTATTGGCATTAACATTGGTAGCAGAGGATGGCTGCTAATTATAAAATCCCGCCGAGGTTTGATGAAGCCAGGCCATATGAATGTTGGAAAAATGAAGTCAGTATATGGACGCGAGTCACGGAACTCGACAAAAAGAAACAAGCCCTCGCTGTAGCATTGGGGCTTGAAGGGAGAGCCAGAGAAACGGCGATGGAGATACCCGTAGAAGATCTGGACAGTGATAACGGTATGACTACGCTGCTAGCCAAATTGGATGGTGTGTTTCTAAAGGAGGAAAAAGACCGCGCGTACGAAGCTTATTCTCATTTTGACGGGATCAAGAAAGACGGCCCTGTTTCAATGGCGGACTACATTATTGACTTTGAACAGCGGTATAACCGGATGAAAAAGTATAATATGACTCTTCCAGATGCGGTGTTAGCATTTAAGCTGTTGGACACGGCCTGTTTAGACGAAAAAAACAGGCAACTGGCGCTGACAGCATGCACAGATTTGACGTTCTCATCAATGAAGTCAGGGTTGAAGAGAATCTTTGGAGGAAAGACGACAGGCTCTTCAAACGGCATACAAGTAAACCAGGACGTAGCCTTCTTTACAGAGCAAAGGCAGCAAGGAAGAGGTAAACGGATCGCAGCATCACAGAGTGGACAACAAAAGCAGCCATTGCAGGGTACAAATCCACTGGATAAATTCGGTAAGAGATCAAAATGCGCCATTTGTCAGAGTACTTTTCACTGGGCCAAAGACTGTCCACACAAGAGTGAACAAGTAAGACTAACTGAAAATGTGGAAGAATGCAACATCACATTGTTTACAGAAGCTTCCCCATCTCACTCAGAGATTTTCTTGACGGAATCTTTGGGATCAGCTATTATTGACACTGCTTGTACTCGAACAGTTTGTGGAGAGAAATGGTTGGAAAGCTACATTAATGACCTCAGCAAAGACCAAGTCAATCGCCTTTTGAAAACGGAAGCCCCCAGTTGTAGGCCTTTTCGTTTTGGAGATGGAAATGTTGTTCACTCAAACAGAAGAGTAAAGCTACCTGCCAAGATAGGACAGACAAAATGTCACATTGAAACTGAAGTAGTCCAAGCTGACATCCCACTGCTGCTGAGTAAAGAGTCTTTGAAAAAGGCAGGAACTGTTTTGGACATGGAGAAAGACAGGGCTGTAATGTTTAAGAAACCTGTTCCTCTTGAATTCACCAGTTCCGGGCACTACTGTGTGGACATAAGGGATAAAGAGACAGAGAGTGACGAAAGATCAAAAAAGGATCGGACAGAAGATGAGGTCCTTGCAGTGACAGAGAATCTCTCTCCAGGGGAAAAACAGAAAGCACTCCTGAAGCTCCACAAACAGTTTGGCCACGCATCTGCAGACAGACTACAAAGACTCCTCCTGAGCTCTGGGAATAAAGACAAAGAATGCAGTATTATCTTGCAAAACATAGTACAAAACTGTGACATATGTTTGAGACACAGGAAGACAAAACCAAAACCTGCTGTAGGTTTGCCTTTAGCTTCAGAGTACAATGAAACTGTAGCAGTAGATCTGCATCAGCTGGAACCCAGTGTATGGTATCTTCATATCATCGATCATTTCACACGTTTCAGTGCAGGAAACATTGTGAAAACAAAGAAGGCCTCTGAAATCGTCAACTCCTTCATCCATTCTTGGATAAGTGTCCACGGTCCACCCAAGAGGCTATACAGCGACAATGGTGGAGAATTTAATAATGAAGAAATGAGAGACATGGCAGAAAACTTCAACATCGAGGTCAAAACAACAGCTGGATACAGCCCATGGAGCAACGGATTACTAGAAAGACACAACCACACCCTGACAGAGATCATCCAGAAGGTGAAACAAGAAAATGGTTGTGACTGGAACACTGCACTTGACTGGGCCCTTATGGCTAAGAACAGCATGCTGAATGTCAATGGCTACAGCCCACATCAACTGGTGTTTGGACAGAATCCCAACCTTCCCTCTGTACTCATTGATAGACCACCTGCTTTAGAGGGTACTACTGTAAGTACTAGGGTAGGAGAACACATATCAGCCCTGCATGCTTCTAGGAAAGCATTCACAGAAGCTGAGTGCTCAGAGAGGATAAGAAGAGCACTCCGCAAACAGCTTAGACCTACAGATGACAAGTATGAGACAGGAGAAAAAGTTTATTACAAAAGAGCAGACTGTACTGAGTGGAAGGGACCAGGGGTAGTCATTGGTCAGGATGGAGCTGTGGTATTTGTACGTCATGGTGGAATTCTTGTGAGAGTACATCATTCTCGACTTTCTAAGATTAACACACATGATGACGAAAAGCAAACTACACAAGATGATGCAAATAGAGAGACAGGTAGTGAGAAAGGCATTGTAAACAATGCAGCAGATATTGACCTGAATATAGAAGATGAACAGGGCAACACCAGTGAAGGTGAAGTTAACACAAGTGATATGCCAACACCCATGATAACACAAACTGACAACACAAGTGGAGAGGAAAACAATACAGAAGTAATGTATCCTTCCACAACACAAACTGAAAGAAAACTCAAAACAGGACAGACTTTAACATTTCAGAACAGAGATGATGGGATCCTTCGAAAAGCCAAAGTTTTAGGCAGAGCTGGCAAAGCCACAGGGAAGCACAAACACTGGTATAACCTGCAATATATTGAACCTGATGGTTGTTATGGTCAGACAGAACCAGTTGACATTTCATGCGTTGACAGTCTTAGTATTGAACCAGAAGACAGAGAGGCTGATGTACTTATAACCAAAGACATCTCTTTTGACACAGCTAAACAAGAGGAAATAAATAACTGGCACAAAAATTGTGTTTTTGAAGAAGTAACAGATGCAGGTCAGAAGTGTATTTCCACTAGATGGGTCTGTAGTCTCAAAGAAACTGCTAAGGGTATTGTACCTAAAGCTCGCCTTGTTGCCAGAGGTTTTGAAGAGCTTCATATTCAAGACTTGCAGAAAGATTCCCCAACCTGTGCGTCAGAATCTCTAAGGTTGTTGTTAGCAGTAATCTGTCAAAACCACTGGCAAATACATTCAATGGACATCAAATCTGCATTCTTACAGGGGATGGAACTGTCCAGAGATATCCATATCCGCCCCCCTCCTGAGGCAAACAGTGAAGGTGTCCTATGGAAACTGAAGAAATGTGTATATGGTCTTGCTGATGCATCACTATATTGGTACAACAAAGTAAAAGACATCATGTTAAAGACAGGTGGTAGAATCTCACAGGTGGATCCAGCAGTCTTCTATTGGTTAGATGAGCAGTGTAAGGTTACTGGGGTACTTGCATGCCATGTAGATGATTTTCTTTGGGCAGGCTCGCAAGACTTTACATCTGAAGTGATTCCTCAGCTGAAGTCTGCATTTCTTGTTGGGCGTGAGGAGCATGAAAACTTCTGCTATGTGGGAATAGACTTTAATACTGCTGATGGTGTTGTACAGTTACATCAACACACCTACATTGAGAATCTTCAACAGCTCCACATGCAAGCAACTCGTGCCACACAGAGGGATGACCCCCTTAATGAAATAGAGAAAGAGCAGCTTAGATCAAAAATAGGACAGATCCTGTGGGTTGCTAGACAGACCAGACCAGATGTTATGTTTGATGCCTGTGCTCTAGCATCAAATACCAAAAATGCCACAGTGCAGTCTATTCATGAAGCGAACAAAGTAATCCGTAAACTTAAGTCTGAAAAGGTGACTCTTAAGTTTCAACATCTGGGGAACAATGATGCTCTAAACTTGGTTGTTTTCAGTGATGCTTCCCTTGGAAACCTTCCAGATGGTGGGACACAAGGAGGGGCTCTCCTTGCTCTAATGGGGGAAGGAGGGAAGTTTTCTCCCCTCTATTGGCAATCCAAAAGAATCAGACGTGTAGTACGGAGCACCCTTGCAGGTGAAACTCTTGCTATGTCAGACGGAATTGACAATGCTGTTTTCTTAGCAACTCTCTTTTCTGAGCTCACCACTGGAAATGCTGAACTGAATGCTCCTTCGTTGGTCTGTGTGACAGACAATCACTCCTTGTTCGATGCTCTCAAGTCAACGAAACAGGTCACAGAGAAAAGACTACGACTGGACATAAGCAGCATCAAAGAGCTCATGGAAAGCAAGAAAATCAAGAAAGTACTCTGGTCAGATACAAAGGCCCAACTTGCTGATTGTCTCACAAAAAAGGGAGCATCAGCCCTGGTGCTTTTGAAGGCACTAAGCGCAGGACTATGGACTCTGAGCTAAATACTGTATTTACTGAGTATCAGGGATCTACCCTTCAAAAAAAAACAAAAAAAAAAAAAACAAATAACTAATATGAAAGGAAGGGATTGTTTTGTTTACAACTACTGTGTAATTGTCTGTCAGAAAACAGACATGTTAAAAAGCATATATATATATTATTTTTCTTTGTTTAAAGTACAGTGAGATTGTTAACATGTATCTCTGTGTTTGTTACGGTAAAATGTGTTTTGAGGTTGACCCTTGAACTGGGTGGCGCATGCGCGGTGTGTGGTTCTAGCGCGGGGAGACAGCCGATGTGTTACGTTGTGTGTTTTTACCTGAGCGGTAATAAATGATCCGGTAACAAGAAATAAACGTCGTGTTTATTGGCATTAACAATCTGTGTGAACCTGCTGCAGTACTGAGGATGTGTTATACTATATGTAAGCATCCTTTCTTTAAGTTATAATCTCTTAAAAGTGTTTTGAGTTTCTACAATGTGATCTCTGTGAGTTGTGTGTTTTTTATACTTGTCCCGTCCATGCCGTGCATTGGATTTGTTCTCATTGTCCTTCTCGTATGGGTGCTTCGACTTCTTCAGGGAAGTCTTCCATGCTGTCTGGATCACTGTAGCAGCTTTGTTTTGTTTCTCATAAAACTCACGCCAGCTCCTCTGGAAAACACCAAAAGTCCTTGTCAAATAAAGCTTTGTGGTATGTTCTTTATTTGCTTTATGCCTTTAGAATAAATTATAATTTTACTGGGACAATAAACTATCAAGCCAAGACGCCAACCTTATTAGAACTAAAGCAAGCTGAGTGTTTTGAATGTCTTAATTTGTCTTGTATTTTGCACTAGTCTGCTCTGTAAGCGGTACCTGTATGATCATAGTGGCATCTTTCTTTTGCAGGAAGTGCATCCTCATCAGACAGGCACGGAACCAGCGCTGCAGGACGATGATGCGTCTTATCACTTCTTTGTTTAGTGAATCTTGCAGCAGCTGTCTCTCCTTCTCCTTCAGGAGCACCTGAGTGAATAAAAGAGAAGATTACTCATTATAAAAGCAATGAGAAGATTTTACTGTCATTACTTTAATGATCTAAGGTTTCACCTTTACCTTTTGCCTTTAGAGACATTTGATATTCAAAAACATTTTTTACATGTTGTGTGTTGGATGTTTTAAATCTAAAACCCATCACAGAGATTTGGTTGGATGACCCCAATGTGAAGCCAGTTTCCAACCACAGCATAGCAACATTATTTTCATCCCCTTTCTTATACTGCTGCAAAAATATAAAAATACACATCTTTACCTTTGTTTTTCCTATTTGATAGGCGTTCTTGTTCAGCTTCATCCTCTCGAATAGTTCTGTAATGTGCTCTGGTGTTGCTGTTGCTCCTTTTGGAAGCAACATTCTGAACTTCTCAACAAACTCCTGTCGGTGAAAGAAAAACAGAAGATCATGAGTTATATTTTTAGGGCATTTTCACCTCCATTGACAAGACGACCTCAGTGACGAGGTCTATAGCCTCTGTACACTGGGCAAGCTTAGACTGCTAGGCCAGCTTCGCCCCAAAAAACAGAAGATCACGAGTACAAATAAACTTTTCCGGCATTGTCAGGTCCAGTAGTTACTCTGTTGTCCTTTTTATTGTACTCTCTTGAACATCTACATCATGGGATAGTTACATTAATTTAAACATGACATAAATCCTCGTTCTCTAATATCGCCCACCTTAAAAGTGTATTTGGCGCTGTAGCCAGACTTCTGGACCTGAACCATCTGCAGTAAGCCTGTGCTCTTGATTTGTTGCAGCACTAGTTCATCATCAAAGCGGAGCTGCTTCTGCAAAAACAAACGTTTCAGTATGATTAACTGTTTCACAGTCAAACATGTATGGATTCATTTAACAGCATGTTGGCACAGATTCACACAGAACTTTACCTTTTCAGCGTTGGAGCGAAGACAGAAAATAAAGAATGGCTCGGCTTTTTCAATTGTCTCCATCAGCCTTCTGAGCGAGGCCTGTGAGATACAGATTATAAAGTGAGTGATGCATTTTCTTCTATAATAAAGAGAAACACGTTTGAGATTTTTAAAGCTGTATCAACTTAATCTCCTTTGAAGTGCATGAGTGCTGAAACAAAAATGACAGAAATTACAGACAAAAATGGAGTAAGTTGTCTTTTTGAACTGTACAAACTTATTCATCAGCAGATGTAAGTTGTGCTGTAATGTACTGATGTGGATACCTGAGACTAAAACTTCAGCTCTCAGAACATTTGATGGGCTTAATTAGTTTTTTAGTAACAGTGAAGTGATTTGAGAGAGGGGACAGGTTTTTAAAAAATCCAAATAATCGCCCCATAAATACCAAGTTTCCTTACAAGCAATGATCGTGCTGTGCGCTCTGACCCTGGACTGCACGAATTTTTATGGTTTCTTGTAAGCCCATGTGGGCTTGGCATATGACTGTATGCATGACACAATAATAAAATAAAAACTTCATGCTTCAAACCAAAAGAAGAAGAGATGATAATGTTTGCAAATTCTAAATGTTACAACAACAAAAAAAAGGGGGGCCTGGCATGAAATGTCACGTTTTAAATATCTGATCTTCTTCCCTGTTAGTCACATAAAGTCAAAAATTATGTTGCACTTGATGAAAAAGAGCATTTCAAGGCACTGAGAGGACAAACCTGAAACTGTGTGCTGACTGTAGGAGGCTTTGATGTCCTATGAGGGTGGAGGATGACTTTGCTGGTTCGGTCATGCGCAGTCAGGCCAACAATATGTTGAAGTGAGTTGAAATTCATAAGGTTCTGTCAAATAAAGCATAATCAAGTCTGTAAACATTACACCAACTCATGAATGGTTCAATACGAGGCACACAGGCTGACAGAAAGTTGACCTGAAAAATGCAAAAAACAGAATGAATGCTCCTTTTCTTAAATCTGTGTTGAAAGATGATTTGAAGCGTCAAATACATTAAAACTCTACCTTTGGAATGAGCTGCTTCTGACGACCACCTCGACTTTTCCTGCAGAAAATACAGACACATTATTTTCTATTTTTCGCATGCAGCTGTAAATAGAAAGTGAGAGTCCTGACATTAAATAAATCAGTTTCTTAAGCCATGCAGCTAACTTACTTCTTCTTTTCAAAATTTGCAAAGATGTCCTCGAACACATCAAGAGGCAGCTCGTCAGAGCGATCAAAGGAGAAGTCCAGGGTCAGGCTGTTGCTGTAAATAACAGAGAAGGTGGTTATTTTCATATCTTTAAAGTGCATTAGCTTTAATATGTTCATGAAGGTAAAGCCACACATGTTAAATGAACCAGGGATGTGAGCTTACCTGGACATCCTGTTCATAGGACTGCTGCACTGCTTCATCTCTTTGAGGGACTTGCGGGAGGCTTGTCTTCTAGCAACTGTGATGACAAAACAACATGTCAGTTATTTAGAAAGCTTAGAGCATTGAGAAAATTATATCATATTTAGTTAGGAAAAAGTCAAGCAGAGTAACATGTGATTTTGACATAGACAGACAAACATGCGCACAAGGTTAGCGGATGAGGATTAGGCTTAGTCACTTACTCAGTTCTGCCTTCCTGCGTCCAAAGTTCTTGAATACTGTGAGGATGCGGATGGTGGCTCTGAGGACTCCCCATCTGAAAAGAGCCTGCGGGCTCGATGCCACTAAATGATGCAGGAACGCTCGTTCACTGCTCCGGAGAAGTGATATGACTTCAGGACGCATGTGCTCTGTGTTTTTCTCCCGAAAATCCTGAAGAACGAGAACAAAGATTAACATGCTGAACTCTTTAATTCTCTCTGCAGTTAAAAAAGACAATCAGGACAGTATCGGTCTCATCCATTACATATATTCACAACTTTAAACTGTGCAGTGCAACAGTTCCTAGTCTGCTAAAGGGTGGGAGCCTCATTAATGATTCATTTAGCACAAAGACTTTCAATGCTTTTCCCACGGTGGCTTATCAACAACACTACTGAATGACAAGCTCTATGCTGCTGTGGACAAGCTGGATGACTTCAAATATAAACTTTACAGAATATTACAAGTTTAAATTGTGAGAATATACTCCACCTTGATGTGATATTTGACCCTGCCAGCAAAGTGATGGAGGACAAAGGTTGACTCCGTTTTTGAAGAGGGTACAAAGAAGGGACTGTCCTGATGCTGCTGCGTCAACTTGTTCAACAGGGTTTCATCTGTTGCCTGAGGGAGGCTGAAGATACACAGAGAAGATAGAGACATCAATGTGTAATAACTGGGTCAGAAAATGAGACACTGAGACATTGATGGAGCAGAAATATGGAACAAGACGAGAGACAGAATCATTCGGGTTCAACTCCTGAAAGGAGGAGCTAACGCGTATGTTGAGATCCTCCGGCAGAGGTTTACTGTGTTCCAAATGCCAAAATGAAAACTAAAGGGGAAAGAGGGTTTGCTGTGAGGGTCCAAAACTATGGAACAATCTGCCCGAGGAGATCAAGTCTGCTGAGTCAGTGATCTCTTAAAATCCCTTCTTAAACATACTTTTATCACAGAGCCTTTCTGCATTTTTTCCTGATTTTTCTTTAACTTTTATTTTTTAATTTCAACCATTCTAAAATATATTTTAAAATAATTGTATTCATGTAGAGTTATTTTAGAGGAATTTAATGTCTTTTAAAATAGGTTTTGTGTCTTAAACTTGCCTTGTGTGATTTTATGAACAGCTTGTTTTATTACTATTATTTTTTTTAAAGTGCTCTAAACATAAAACTATTATTATTATTAATTTTTTTATAGTAATTATAGTTATTATTATAATTATAAACCTTTTACTATTGCTATAAATATAACTATAACTATATTATTATTATCATTATTATTATTACTAATATTATTATTATTATTATTATCATTATTGTCATTATTATCACTATTATCATTATTATTATTATGAAACCAAGGGTTTTTAAATTATTTCTTTTGGATGAGGATGTTTTTTATGCAAATTTAAAAGATTTATTTGTACACACGCTGAAATAGACATGCTGACTTTACACAGAAAATACTTTGATTCTGATATCAGCTGTATCCTCTACACATACTTCTAGAGCTTTTTTTAAAGTAGTTGAGGTTACATTTATTGAACTACTATTCTGCTAGACCCTGGACAAACTATTTTTTCACTTACACTTAATGTTATTAAAAAAGTATTCACATACTTGCTCTCCACATCCAGCAGGTCAAACAGTCCGGTTGACTTCTCACTGATCAGCTGAATGCAGTCACTGTTGTCAGAGTAGTAGATGTTTTGCCAGGTGATGCCCTCTGACACGTAGCCTTCCTGGAATATATTTCAAACACAGTTATCTAGTGTTAGCAGCCTGGCAGAAATAAGTAAAAACTGAAATAAGGACATGGGGCAACATCTGAAATAGTAAATAACATGTTTCACGCTCCCTAATGCAAAAAATGTATCAAATAAAGACAGAAAAAAGAAGCACTAAACATACCTAAACCACAGCGATGATTAATAACAATAACAGTCCTGTTTTTTGATAAATTATTTGAGATATTCCAACGGAAAAACACCTACTTGTTCAATCTCAAAGATGTGCTGGTTGATGTAATACTGCAGTTTCTCGTTGGAGTAGTTGATGCACAGCTGCTCAAAGCTGTTTATCTGGAGGTTCTCAAAGCCAAACATATCGAGGACACCGATGGACAAACACTAAAACAAAAATCGCAAAACAGGGAATTCATTACAATCATCAGACAAGTGATGATAAATAAATATGTTTAAAAAAAAACAGAGTAATAAGGTCAAAATCTTGCAGATTCATTTAATGAGGAGAACCGTTGCATTTTAATAAAATAACCCCCATGCAGGTGGTTTTTACGTCCTGGTAGTGCAGCTGTAAATTGCATGAACATGACTTACAGAGACAGACTCCTCCATGTCTCGTCTGTTGATCACAGCGTGGTTGATGTGAAGTATGATCCAGTCAAACAGAGCACCATACAAAGACTTGGCCATGGAGTCCCGCACTGTGTAGGCCTAAATGTGCAGACACATCAGATCAATAAGTTATCTCAACTCAAGTTTGGAAAAAAAAAAGAATAATGTGAGGAAACTAAATCTAAACTCTGTACCTCTTGTAGCGTGTACTGTGAAACTACAGTGGCACCCGCGGCCACGACTCTCCTCTTGGTCAAAGCCTTTACCAGTAGCTCCTTTTTTACCTTGAATAAACAGCAACAACAACACAAACACTTATGACAAATCCGTGACAAACTATAAATGCATAAAAAAGAGACTACTAAGTTTTTAATTCGAGCAGCAGGGCAAGTTGCAGTGTGTTTTTTCTTACACAATACAGAGAGCTATTTTAAGCACAGCGATTACTCACACAGTTTATCATTAGGAACTGCTCTCCTCACTGAGTTACTGTGATTTCATCCAAAGAGCAACATTCTATTGATCTTGCACAATCCTAGAAATGCCATCATCAGTGAGGATAAATAATCAGCTTTCTCAGTTTAGGAAACGTACTTTCAGCAGGTCACACAGTGTGGGCAGAACTTCATCAGGTCCGACCTCCAGGACTTCATTTTCCTCTGACAGTGTGTAGGTCACGTTGCCGAGGTGCAGGATGGCAGAGAGGATAGCAAAGATGCTGCAATGTGGAAAGAAAGACAAAGACACATGATGAGGTTATTCTGTTTATGACACAGCTCCGTACAGCAGATCTGGACACTGCGGTTTACTGTGTTTGCTGGTATTTTTTATTGATAGCATGTCAGTAAGAAGCCAGAACAGTTGGGAACTAACAACAGTGCATGGAAGGCTAAACATCACTGTGTTGACATAAGTGTATCAGTGTTGCCTTTGAGCAAGCACATGTAGTACTGGAGAAGCTAACTGTGGGGATGCAGGTTTTCTATGCTGATAGCAGTTTACAGTTGTGTTAAGGAATGTATGAAGAATCTTTATTGAAGAGAAAATAGTTAATTGATTGTATTTCTGACTTCATGTCATGTTGTAATCTTCACTTAATGATGTATTCACATGTTTTACTGCTGTGTCATTATTGTGGTTGTTCACCAGGGGACCCAACCTGAACAGGTTACCATCAACAGTGTATGTGGTTTTTTTTCAGTGCAGTGTCCCCAGGCTGTCAGGCGCTCATCGACATGCTCACTGCATTTTTTTCTCTCCTGCTTGACTTGACAAGCTCTGACCTGTTGCTGACACCAGTACAGAAAGCAAAAACTGCTCAACGGATTTCAGTTAAATTATAAATTACTTCATGTATCCACAGGGTTTTTTGGATTGGTAACACTAACAGAGATGTGCTGCGTCATTGTAAACAGTACAAACCCTGTAAACACCGTCAGACTGAGAGTCAGAGTGAAACAAAAAGTTTCCTCTTTAAAATATTTTCTGTCATTCCAGGATTTCTTCACCCACTTTGAGGACCGAGTGAGTGAGCTCTACAGAAATAACACTTTACTCAGACTGACTAAGCTTTCTGGCATGTAATGTTGTGTTCTAAATGACAAATCCCACATGTCTGACCCCAAACATTACTTATTATTTTTAAACAACTGAGCCCAGAATAGAAAACCCTTTAAAGTCATATCTTCTATTAACATCAAATCATTTACACTGGTCCATTATTTGTCTACCACAAACACAGCTAAATCACTGACCTGCAGCAATCTGGTCAAAATCATACTCACTATTTCTTAGTGGTGGCCAGGAAGCCAACCATCTCCATGGCTTGATGAAGCCTCTTGTACTCCTGCTTGAGTTTCTCCTCATCATCCAAGTTGAAGCCTTCCTGCAGAATAATCCGATGAGACATGGAGAAAGAGAGGTGAGCAAACATGGCAACAGATGAAATGTGTCATTATGAATAAACTATCTTTTCTTAAGCTTTGTTTTCATTCTTCATTAGTTCCCCTTGAAATATGATCTCATCTCCTGATTTTCATATTGTCTGGTTGTAACTGTTGACTTTCTGTTAAGTAGTTTGGTATATAGTTACAATGAAGTAAATTTACTTAGCTATATTCAATTTTTGTCCAGGTCATATCTCAAGCTTTTATCTAGTTCTAAACGCTTATGACTGATAACTCTTCAAGGACAGTTTGCATCAGAAAACTGTCCAAGATTTACTTAATTAATCCCCAAGGGGCTTTTATTCAATCTGGTGCTGAACATGCTGCACACACATGGGCTGGAATACACACACATGCACAAACAGGATCATCCACTTATGGAAAGATATCAGAGGTAGGATGCCTGGTTTGGTGCAATAATCAAGGGCACATTGGCAGTGCCTAGGTAGTGAACTGACACCTCTCCAGCTAACAGCCCAATTTCCATACAGACCCTCCAGTTTCCAACCCTTGTCCCTACAGCCTGGGCTACTGCCACTGAGGCCCTAAATCCTGAAAGTTCCATTCAATGATTCACAGCAAACTCTGCTGCACCTGGGTGAGCTACAAGGCTATACCAGTTTGTTTTTTTAATTTCAGAGGAAAGCAACATAATGACATAAAGTTGTGAGTTAATACAGTTACAAACTATGTGTCTGAAATGACGTCATGAATTATAAATAAAGAGCTCTTGCAAAACTACTGAAGAGCTGTTTCTAATTTGGCAACAGCATGATGATATACATCTTTAGTCCACACCTTTTCAAAAAGACCATTTTAAAAAAGCAAGTAGAGGTATGAGTACATTCACATAATACAATCATAATGTGGGCAGCATTGTCAGCATTTTACTGCTTTATGAGAGTGTTTATCTGTGCACCACCCACAGGAAACTTTGAAGCACTACAATATACTCCTGTGAAGCTTCCAGACATTGTGGGTCTGATTCTATCAAACATCTACCTCTGGTTTCTCCCCACTCGATAACATCAAATGACACATCACGCTGGATGCCAGCCCTCCCCTTGTTTAATTACTGTGACTGTAAAGTGGGCGATCAAAGGTACCTGCTTGAGGTAGAGAAAATCCTGTGGCTGTAGTAGATGAAATTCCTCCTGCTCGTCTTTGGACGCTCCCATGAGCAGATAGTAGAACACGTGGTAGTTCCTGCAGGCCAGAGGTCACACAGAGCCAATACAGTCAGATACAATCAGACTTGTTATAGACTGAATATTTCACTCCACATGGTTTATATACACTGACTTCTTTGAGAGTGTTCTGCTTATGCCATACACCAGGAATGCAATAATAAAGAGTACTATGTGAATGAGGCATATTCCTGAGAGGGTATAAAATTCAGCCGGCTGAGCCTCCATCATACCTCTCATTCTTGTCTCTGGATACCACTCTGCACTTTTCCAGCAGGTATTTCTCAACAAACTGCCCTGCAAGAGAAAAAAACAAGAGGAGCATGATAACAAAACCTGTGAGGCTTTGGAAGGTTGGCTATCTTTGTCCAATGATAGAGCAAATGTTAACATACTGATAAATCAACCCAAACAACTGTTACTCTGCTACAGAAGGAAACACAGACAGTAGGTATGAAGACTCAAACATGAAGAGCCTTACCCTCTGATGACGCCGCCCTCCAGATAGTTGAGCTGGATGAACTTCCCAAAGCGACTGGAGTTGTTATTCTCTGCAGTCCTCGCGTTGCCAAAGGCCTGTTTGAGACACAGGGAACATAAGTTTTCACTAAAGTAAACAGAAGAGTTTGTGGGCATGTTTCTCACAGACGCTGGCTCTCGCACCTTGACACTGTAAACACAGAGCAGCTATCAAATAAATCTCTGACTGGGCACTGTGTCTGTAAACAACCTCATGAAACACTTGACTATCAGGTTTGTGGGATTCTGAATTAGGGCTGTTGTCGGTTATCCTCATTATCAATTCCTTATTTCTATAACTCATTCATTATTTTCTGTACCCATTGAGCAATCTCTGGTCTAAACAATGTTCTATGCTCTTAAAAAGTCTACCACAACTGTCCAGAGAGGTTGCACAATTCACATCAGATGAAGCTCTCTGCTTTCCCACAGATTAATTGATGCCAATGAAGTGATGAAAAAAACACTTTCATTTTTACTTACTCACTGCTCCTACTAGTGTATTTCTGAATCTGAATATCGTGATAAGGTTTCTTTTTCAGAACTCAAAATTAGTAAAGTATAAAATAAAATATTCTATTTTTTGAATGTGTTTTAGTTTATGTGTAATAGGTCTTAAATATATCAAATGTCACTTTCTCAAATAACTAATAGGAAATATCTAACTTTTTTTGTGATATTCAATTTTTTTGGTATGCACTAGTACATGATTATCGTACAACTCAACAATGTAATCATATATCATTTTTTTCTCACGTTGTTCAGGCCATCTTCCAAGTGCATTGGGGGGGTTAAATTGTTTGCTTTGTCAAAAACACAAAGGCATATCATTTAGAAATAAAAAGACAAAAGAAACAAGAAAATATTCACATAAAAAGGATGAATATAGACATTGTATCTTTTTCTTCACAACATCATAAAAGGAAGAAAGTTATTTAAAAACAAAAATGATGCTGAATCCTTTAACTGTCACAGGCCCACTCTGAACTAATTAGGCGTAAGCAGATCACAGGGTGCAGTATATAGAGACTATTGACTGATGTTGTTTTCAATAGCCGATGCTGATGCAAATAATGAGAGCAGGTCAAATGATGGCCAATATATATGCAGATTTCACGCTGTTGATAAGATAAAACAATTTAAAATATCAAAAAATGAGAAACAAAGCCGCTGAGCGTGGATGGAAATTTTGATAAATAAAAGTCAACCATCTGGAGGTATGAAATTAGAAAAATTACAAGGTAAAATTTAGGATAGAAAACAAAAAAAAACGTCAACAAAACGTAATTTATAATTACTTTACCCATGTAGAAATCTAATATACTTAACTCTTTTAGTTGATGGGTTTTTAACTAGATTCCTGAAGTAGAAAAATACACTGGGTGATGCTATAGATTTCAGAATATGACAGATATTATGTCAGAAGCAATACGAAACTGCATTATTCTAAACATCATAACAGAATATATAATAAACAGCAGCCTGAAAATGTTTTAGATTTGTTATGCTGTCACAGCCTTGTGAGCACAGGTATTTATCACCTCACTTTATCCACATAATTGATGATAATTAATTGGTCAACCTCTAATGGAAACATCTCAAATTGATCAGTTATACTACAAACTTGATAAGTTAGTTTTAACTATCTGATGCAAGGATGTTTAATATAAAAATACAATTTAAGTCACAATTTTTATTCACATCTCTTAAGTGAAACAGTTTGCCTTCAATTTAACACTGAGAGGAAGTTGTAGTGTATCCGCCTTCGTATGCTCTACAACTTTATCATCACCAGCAACACTAGGAGGCTCACACCTGTTCTACAACTGTATCAGTGAAAATGAAATGAAAAAAAATGATAGGATAATAAATGACGTTAGCTGCAGAGGAAACTTCTCACAATAGCAATGATTGTTTTGGTTACCATCAACAACATAAAACGACACCACCCAGTCCCTGGGTAAAATGACGCTCATCGGCTGCAGCTGACTGAGCCCATTTTAAGAATCCTTAAGGTAGCACTCTCCTTCATTCCAATGTGAGCTTTGCTGAGGGTCGTGTCTTAACAGGCCAGAGTGACGCCTGCACTGACAGTGAGCTACACCTGAACACTGTACTCAACCAACACAGGTGAAGCTTTGAATCGCTGGAATGTTCCTACCCGGTGCTCCTCTGCAAACACAGCACGAGATGTTTCAGACCTGGCTTTTATTTTTTTAGATAAGATCAATCACACTTATATGAAGCAGCTGAATGCAGCATGGTTTGGATGAAAGGCATGCAGAGAGAGGAGGGAAGATGGTATGTGGAAGAGGGGGAGAAACAGGTGTTTGCCACGTCCCACTCTGGGGGGCTGGACGGTCTGGTTGTCACTCTCTAAGAGGAGCTTCTGTTTCCTAACTGAGAAAAAATGACACACTGAAGAGGAACTTCTGAGCTCATTAAGTCAACAATTATCCCAGTTTATCACCGGGAGTCTGGCCTTCAAAAAAAAAGGCCAACAATGTGGTAAACACTAGCGGTGGCATGGAACAAGTGACAGTCCTGGAGCTGGCAGAATGAGCTGCGCCACTTCCCTTCCAAAATTATGCAATGCAGTGTGATCTTTCTGAAAAAGTTCCAACTTTCTTTGATTCTTACTTCTCAATTTAAGAATTCTGCTTTTTTTCATTAGCACCACTATGAATAAGTAGCTAAGTGGTTCACAATTGTTGGGTAAAAAAAGGGACTTGCAGATGGTGTCCTTGGGATTTGGTAACATAGTCGCATGTATCACAACACTGGATCAACTCCTGGCCATGACCATTTGTTGCATGTCTTCCCCAACTCTCTGCTCCCCATATTTCTTCTCTCTCTTTAGCTGTCCCATCATAAAGGCAAAAATGGCCCAAAAAATATAAGGTAAGAAAAAAATAAAAATAAATAATCAACAAGACATCTAACAAATAATGAAGTTTACTGTATGTATGTTCTACTGTGGCTCTTTCATTCAGTAGGTTTGGCAGCTCCAAAAAGCTCTCTGGTTGTGACTCATCATCATCAGCTGCAAATTGATAATCAGTGTATACGTAAAACAAATAAAAGATAGATTTTTAAAATTAAAATTTTAAAATAAATGACCTAAACATAATTTTTAATAGATCGTTTTGATGACTTTTTGTTTATGCCATGCGTTCCCCAACAATAACTGCAGTCCCCTTAACAATAAATCAACCTAAGATAAGTGGAAAACAGGATAAGGAGAGATGTAAATAATATGGAGCCATATCTTCAAATATTAACCCTGGGACTGTATTTCTGCTTTAAAAACTTGAACTGAAAGAACAGACGATCCTGGAGTCTGAATGAAAATGGAGAAGCAGAGACGGTTGCGTTTGCACGAGGAGAAAGAAAGAGAGCGAAAGGAGGAGGTTTATACTTGTTGTGTAGGTTTGCCAGCAGACCTTGCCGAGCCTGTTCTGACACGTTCCTTTTTTCTCTCTCCTCTCTGGTGTTCCCTTAGAGACAACGCCCTGCACATTCCCCCCCCCCCCCCCCCAGCTGCGGAGCTCAGCTCTCAGCTTCCTGGTTGCCAACACCCGACACAAACCTGGACTCAGGAAGCCATCGCACATGAAAGCAAGGTGCCATGATGCCATCACCTGCTGACTGTAGACTGAAGATCTTTTCTTGATCTGAAATCTCAATAACTTAAAACTCACTGATTTAAATTCTTCATATCTGACATGATTTAAAGATGCTTTGTTTTTATCAGTCAGAGGCTGTTTTCTTGCACCCGGGGGAATAACGTGCAATTTAAAAGACAAAGTAGAATTCAATCAACAGTAACAAGGGAAGGAGTGACACGTCTCTGATTTCAGATTAACAGGAACAATAACTTCAGGGTGTGACTCAATTACATGAAGGAAACCCCAAGATGGTGAGAGTGATTTTACAAAATACCCAAATTACAAAACCATTACATCTTAAAAGAGATCAACACATCAACTGACCCTCTTCAGTCTGAGCTCAGCCTCTATTGATATTCAGCTCTAGTGTAAACACTTGTGCAGGGCCTCCTCTTCTGTTGTTGTGGTGTGACCTCTGTCTACAGTTGACTTCTTCCTTATTTCTTTCTTTCAAATCACCCCTAAACCACATGACACTTCTTTTCCCACGTGCTAAATCTTGTCCTCTTTTAATCCCGGGAACAAAAAACACAAAATAACCGACAACCAGAAAGATCAGCTTTCAGGAGAAAAACACATGAGCTGTTGCGTATTTCAAGGAGTAACTTGTCAGACTTGTTCAGAAAGAGGAAGAATCTTTATCTAACTGCTTTCTGCCAACGCACAGGGCCCCTTGGGATTGAATGCATGTGTGTGTGGGTGTGATCAGTAACAGTGCGGGCCAGGATCCTTTGTGCAAAAGGTTAGCTGGTCTCTAGATGGACAGATAAACCATAATCTCCACACCTACTGTTCCTTCAAGATCTTCACGTTTGGTTCACTTGAACAGATTTCAACATGAATAGATAGACTTATTTGTCTCATAATGATTTTTTTGAGACCAGCTAACGCCTCGCTCCCACCTGCTGATTCTCTCCCGTGTTTTTGAGCACTAAAAACACACTTACATTATATCATTGTTGTTTTTCTCCCATAAAACAGTGTTTTGTTCAGTGTCAAGCAGGCAGATGTTCCCCCAAAAGAAGTATTTGACTTATTTTCAAATCAGTAATCATTTCAACACATTGTGTACTCTTAGAGACAAATGAAACAGAAAGCACACACATCAGGAAATGTAGGCAAATGTGTCTTCTGTTACTCATTGACACGGTTACTGTAGCACAACGCTCAAGTGTCAGCCAACAAAGAGACCTTTTACCGCAGATGTGCGAGAGTGAAACTGTGACATAGCAATGTGTGAATTCCCTGTTGATTGTGACGCTCTTTGATAGGAGGATTAAAAACACTGATTATTGGACATGTGACTGATCTGATTTAGAGAGTTCAGCACAGACAACACAGCTTTTCTGCTTCTTTTTCAATCTGCTGAATGTTTACAGATGAATGACTAACAGATTGTCTCTCAGTGAAAGCTAATGAGCTCATGTAGCATTTTTGTGGTTGTTGTTGATTACTCCGCAGGAAGTGTGAACAAATCATGCTGATGCATATTTCCTGTTCAAAGTGGGTTATATTTAAACTTTCTGTTTTTGAACAAGAATCTAAAACTAAGGGTTTACGAGACTAAAATGGGGAGTTGTATGAAGCAAATGCAGGTTCAGACTCTGCAGGATCAGACTCTGCAGGATCAGACAGTCAAAAGAAAGTCTCATTAACCCAGCGAACAGAAACTGCAGATGCAGACATCAGCAAATGCTTACGATCAGATGGTTAACATAATATGATTATCTATCTCTCAAATCCAACCACTGTCTGCGTCACTTCTGGTTTGTTGATGATATGCAAGTCAGTCTTTGTCAGGGTTGAAGACAGGCACGGAAGTTAACAGAAGGAAATGCCTTAAAATATTTTGCTAACTAAAAATTGGAGGGCTTAATTTGTGTGCTCTCAGGAACTATACATTTCTCACATCAGTCTCTGATGAACCTGATATTAGGTTTTTAATAAGATGTCCAGTCTTTGTGAGTAAAATAATAAAAAATATCTACCACCATTTTACAGAGATCATAGCAGGGTCTTCCAAATTTTATTTTATAAAACAAAATACATTGTGGGAGGCTACATTTTAAATGTTTTGAATGATAACTACATTCATCATTCTCTGTTTCCAGATTTTCTAACAGCAGTTTTTCCCTTTTTCTTCGTCTTTGAACTTACAGTCAAAAACAAGACACGAACAAGGTATGCTGGGATTGATAAAAGCTGCACGAACAATGAGAATCCTACACAATATTCCATCTTCTGAGTGCTTGCCGCTGGTGACTGATTTAAATATAGAGTTAGTTCAACCGGTCTACAGACTTACAAAGTTTGCATCTTTACATTACTCGTCTTGACTATCCAATAGTTATAAAAGAGCACAAACTTTAGATACATGGCTAATGGCTGACCGTTCACAAGCAGAGAAAAGAGGACAAAAGGGGGACAACAGTACAGAAACTAGCGAAAGAGGAAGAAACTGAAGAAAACAGGCACACACTGCAATATTGTATGGTTTTAGCAGAGTAACAGGACTGAGGGAGATGGAAAAAAAACAGAAAACTTACAGGAAGAAGACCTTATAGAGGTGCTGCTGTTACTTTCTAAATCTGTTATAATGCTAACAGGAAAATGCTAATGTTTTGATTTTACCATGAATAAAAATTTGAAGTTTGATGTGATTTCTGCTAGTAAAGCTGGCTGATGTGTAACCTTATACATTGGGCGCCATTGCTTAGCCGTTTAAGCATGCGCTATATACAGTACAGAGGCTATAGTCCAGTCTCAGGTTTGACTCCTGGCCTCTACCATTTGCTTTGTATCATCCACACTCTCTACTCCCCACATTTCGTGTCTCTCTCCAGCTTTCCTATCCAATAAAGGCAAAAATGTCTAAAAAACATAACTTAAAAAAAAGAAAACTTCAACATATATGAAAATGTGAATTGACCCCTAAGGATGATGAGAAGACCACCATCCCAATGGAACCACTATGGAACTGTCTTTTGCTACATCCATCCATTATCTTGACCGCTTATCCCGTTTTGGGATCATGGGGGGCTGGAGCCAATCCCAGCTGACTTAAGGCAGAAGGTAGGGTACACCCTAGACAGGTCGCTAACCTATCACAGGGCACTTTTGCTACATAAATATTCCAATTAAAAATAAATAAATCATCTTCAAAACATTATTCAGTCAACTTGTTTGTATTTTAAGGTGGTAGTCGAGTAATACATGAGATAACGTACAGTGAGCAGGCGAAATAGAACCCCTTCAGGGTGGACAAGACCTTTCCACTTCACATATGGATCCTGCTAACCCTGTCCTGATTCTAATTCACATAATCACTTGTTCACTGTACATCATCATTCATGTAAACCACATCTGCAATCCTTGAAAACGTCATCCTGTTCTTCATGCAACTTTAGATCAGGTTATCATAAGTTAGGGCCTCTGTGCATCAAGGAGTTTAAATAAATAAATAAATGAAGGGCTGTCTATTTGTGAGTTCACAACTCTTAAAAGGTGCTCATGTTGAGTTATCATCAGTCATTCTGATTTAATGATTTTCTATATAATTGAAATGTATTTCTTTAACGAATAGAGTGTTTTGAAATCCTTATTTGGAATAAGATCCTGCATCATCTTCTGCCTGAAAGCAGAAAATGATTGACAGTTTTCTCTACTTTTAACTCGAGTTCTTCTGTTGGACATTTTTAGATATGAATTTAGAAAGACCATGATTGTTTACATTTCTTTGTGTAGCACAGAAGGTGAAACCCACTTTCTCTAAAGCCTCGTTAATGCAAAGTTACGCATGAGGACCGCTATAATGAGTGTTTGTGGTTTTAGCAGGTGGCTGACTTCCCCTCACAGTGACTTACCTCCAGCACTGGTCCAGCTCCGAGGATGGTCCGTTTCAGCCCACTGGAGTACGACTTCTGGCTGAGTGCAGTCAGGCAGTGGATGAGATAACTGCTGCTTTCAGTCTTCCCCGAGCCACTCTCACCAGATATCACGATGCATTGGTTAACCTGCCTGTTCAGCATTGCCCTGAAAGCCACATCTGCTATGGCAAATATATGAGGGCTCAGTTTGCCCAGTGGCTGGTTCTCGTACATCTTGATGTACTTAGGATTGTAGTAAACAGGAAGGAACTTATTGGGGTTGAGGGCGATGAGGATGTTGCTGGCGTAGGTGTAGATTTTGAGCTTGTAGAAACGCTCACGTAGAGCATCCAGAATATTCTCCTCAGTTACATTTGGAGGTTACACAAATCATTATAGTCCTCTGTGCTGCTTTCTACTTGGTTGTCTCCATTGACAGCTTGTTGCAGGATGAAATAGTACCTTGGCTCTTTGGATGCCATTTCTGTGTGTTTGGTGGCCACAGTAGGACTCTCTCCAAAAGGGAGTCCCCTGCCTGTAGTAATCTCTCTTCTCTGCTGCTCTCCCTCACCTCCAGCAGGCAGTACTTCAGGCTGGTATCCAGGCCCAGAGTGATCGAAGCATTGTGGATAACTGTCCTTGTCGTGTCCCCGTAGCTGACCTGCAGGGGACAGTGAGAGGCTGTGTTCTGGGACAGCCTGGGGTAGATCTGCACAACACGGGCCTCTTCATCCTTTTTAGGGGCCCCGGCTCCATCTGTAGTGCTCATCCTGATACGCTGAAATACAGGCGGGCTTCAGCATAACGCACAGTGCCAACTCTATGCCAGCCTCCACTGTGGAAAAACGCAATGAATCAGAACAAGTACAATCTTAAAAAGAGGGAAAGAGCTGGGATCAATGTAATGGAAGTGACTTAACATTAGCTTTAATACTGCTTTAAACTATGTACATTTTTACATACTCTTCATAATCAAATTCACTATTTCTGGTATTAAATGAAAGTTGAAAACGCAGGGAGTATCTGATAGTCTACTTTGTACATGTGCATACCTTCATCTAAATTCCACACAACCCCCCCCCCCCCCCCCCCCCCCCCACAAATGACAAACACTAACAAAGTGTCAAACTGTACAAAATGTCAAAACAAGACTTACCTTACGATTTTAAACCCTCATTGCAGTTTAAAAAGTCGAAATACTCCTGAAAGCAAAGATGACAAGAGGATCTGTTTAGCACTTTCGAGAGTTGACGAATTCCAATCACAAGTTATGGGGAGAAAAAGTTTCCTCACCTGTGCTCCACGTAAAAGGTGAGTCAAAAAACTCCACTATGGCAGGTAAAACTGATGATCAGTAATTTCCAACTCTTGAGCCACGTTATTCCTCGTTTAAATCACAATATTTGAGGAATTTGAGGACTGATTTCTCTGCGTCGTCCTGGTCGAGGAGTTAAGTTAGGCTCACGTTACTTCCTAGATTTCTCCACAGACGCTCTGACACACTCAGCCCTTCGACGGTGTGAAAATAAATGGATACCTTTCCCTTCACTGACCTGAGAAATGTAAGAAGTCAGCCAGCAGGAGATAAAGCTGCTGAGAATAAAACACTACAGGGCTTTTAAAAGAAGCAGAGAAGGTGACACTTTCATTTTACCGAGGAGGAGAAGTTAATAAGGAGCGTTACGGGTGAACAGTTTAATTGAGCTCGTGTGTTATCATGGCTGGAATTTTGCAGTGATTGTGCCCCATGGTGGACAGATGAGGATTTACAACAAAAACTTGCAACATTACTTTATCGCATAAAATCTTTTTTATTTTATTTTTTAAATGATTCACAATTGTATTGCTTTTTTTCATTTTTTGCAACATTCACACATTTACAGAATTTCATAAACGCTCAGAACAGAAAAACATGGTTTATCTGCTTCAATCTCACAGTGTATAACATAACCCGACCCGACCCGGATCCTTAGGTCAGCAGGTGGAAGTCTTTTAAATGTACCCAGAGTCAAATCAAAGTCTGGTGAAGGAGCCTTTAGTAACTGTGGTCCATCTTTTTGGAACAAACTGCCTGCTGACCTCAGGTCCATAACAACTGTCTCCACTTTAAAAAAAATCAATTATATCAATCAATATTGCTAATTGCTATTGCTATTCAATCAACAAACAGGAAAGAAAGAAAAATAAATAAACAAACAAACAAAATTTCAATAAAAATAATGATAATGAAAATAAACAAATAAACACAAGTACATTTTTTTTTAAAAGGGAAAAAAAAAACAAAAACAAAAAAACAACAACATGAAATTACAATTTCATACTGGACATACTATCACATAAAATCTTGAGTGGAAAAAGTTGGCTTCTCTTCTGATTAGGTGGCAGTAGCAGTGAAACAGCGTAAACATTGAAACACATTCAAAATGTTGCTGAAGACTACAGAAATAAAGATAGACTTCAAGTTCTACTAGTCAGATTTTATCTACACATTTTATGCAGAGTTGTCCATCCCAGTATAGTATATACACTGTATTATTGCTTGTGATTTGATTCATGATGGATTAGTGTGAACACCTATTTAATGATTTAGCTTGTAACCGATGGGCCATGTTGACTACTTGGTATAGCTTGTCAATATTGCCCCAGGAATAATAAAGTCTGGTCTTATAAAGGGAGTACATAATAATGTATTCTTCATTTTACATTATTAATGTGATTTGGCATAGTAACTGAAAATATAGGTACAGCAACATAGTAGCTTAAGTGATGAAATAAAAAAAAAGTGGAGTGGAAGTCTATTATTTCTTTCAGAAACATGGAATAGAAGTGGATGTCAGTAGACAACAGGAACAGGCCATGCATCTAAAGTATGTGTATCTATCTATTTTATACAGTCTATGGTATCTGTCTGACAACTGTGCTTTGGTGAATGTAATTTTATCCTGACATGAACCCAAATGTGATTTAGAGATAGGATACTCGTGTTTCATCCTATATCTAATTTAATATACAGTATATATATTCCAAAGACCTTTACTCTACCATGATTCAGCAAGACTGTTATTCTTTTAACAATCAATTTGATATCTACTCCTCAGAAAAACATGTACATTTAAGTATTTCAAAACAAAGCAAGTTGTAAGAGATAGGACTACTTTCCCTTTTACTTACTATTATCATAAGACATTTAGTTTGTGTAGTTGATGGATACAATAGAAGCTAATGTAGTGTGATTGGAAGCTTTTTATGGTGGCCCTAAAGGGCAAAACACAATAACATTCCAGGCAACGTGACGACATTACAGAAAACACAACATTTCACAAAACTTCAAGGGTAGGGACAACACTTCTTTTTTCTGATTGGACATATTTTTGTCAATTCTTGTTTTTGTTACTGCTACTCATCTGAGTCCCTGCACAAATTTTAAACTGAGGAATATTTCGATAAAGGATACATATGTAATGTAGCCTAATACTCCTTTTCAATCGCTGTAAAGCACTGTAAATTGCATTTGATTTGTATGAAAATTGTTCTATAAATAAAGCTTGATTGATTGATCGATTTAGCCATACCAGAGTTAGCTATGAGCTAATTTATATCTGTAGCCCCTGGGCAGGAGACAGAGACAAAGCCTCTGTTAAATACAAGTAGGACACCATAAAAGCTACACAACCGCACATTATCACTATACAACAACAGGTACCTTCACAGTGACATTAACAGTACAATGTAAACATATTAAAGGCTAAAAGTACTACACTTTAATAACAACTACATAATAGTGCATAATCACTACACAGCACATACAGATAGAAAAGGCTGAATGTATTATGGTATACCAGCTACATAACAACATCTGCTGCTTCAGTAGCAACACCATGAGCAGAGCACTTTGCAACTTCAGCAAGTTACTGTGGCAAAGAAACACTTCCTTTTAACAGGCAGAGATCTCGAGCAGAACCAGACTCATGATGAACAGCCATCTGCTGAAACTGCTGGGTTGGAAAGAGGGATAGAAGGAGATACATAGAGAGAGATGGAGACAGACAACAACAACAGCAACTTTTAATTTTGTTTCTGGTAACTATAGAGTTCTTACAAAGAAATGGGTAAAAAAACAGGTTTGACTATTTTTATTGTTTTTTACATCATATTTTATTCTGAAAGACAACCTGGAGTACTACACATAAACACAACAAAACACAGCACATAATGTCCAGATGAGGCACAATCAGAAAGAAAAGAAAAAAACTTAAAATTTATATTTAATCAGATATAAGTCTAAGGCAGAAACCAAAACAAAACCAGCTAAAGAAAATGATACAGAAAACCAAAATTTTTAGAAGGCTGCCTGATACTTACGTTTGACTGCATCATCTTGTTATATTGAGTGCAGGTATTTTAGCCCTCATGAAGACAACACTGCACACATTCAGTAATGATCAAAAAAAACTTCAGTTTAAAGTGCCATGTATTCCATATGAAATAATTGATTGGAATTGTATAACATCCTGGTTCAACACACCAGTGTTCTTTTCTTTTTAAGCTTCAGACTTTATTAATTTTTGCACGTCTTGCAAATTTTGTAATAAATGAGTCCATAAGAAGATGACCCAAGGTGAAAAGTAATTGTTCAAACTGCACCTCAACATCTGAGGGCATCCAAAATCAATAAAATGTCTTCTGATGATCAGTTTTGCTTATGCTAATACAGCGCCTGTCCGTGCAGGTTTATAATGACTGCAGAGGCGGTGAGCCCGTGTTTCCCAATTTCGCAGACACTCTGACAGCTTATTATAGTGTGAGGAATGAAGAGAGGCAGTGTAAAGTGTTACTCAGCACAAATCAGCTGCTGCTGATAACCGCTACCTGCAGAGGCAGCCAGATTCACCCACAGTGGGACACAAATGAGGACACACATATACCGATGCAGACACACGCACACACACATCTTTTTTGTGTCAGAGTTGCAAATTCATCACTTCTGCCAAATTATCCTCTGATAAAACATGCTTGTGGTCATTTCTGATTATTATTAAAATGAGGATAATGATGTTAACAAGCTGGTTATAATAGATGTCACTCTTGTTCCTGCTGGACTGAGCCAGTTCTGCAAAGACACACTGAATCCAGTTCAGTAGGCACAGGAGGGCACAACTGAAAAAAGTCCAAAATGTCCAAAGTGTCTAAAAAATGGCTGAAAACACAAAACTGACAAATTAAGGGTTCCAGTTTGACTCTGCAAGGCAAGAATGACACATTGAGCATGATTTTATTGCCCTAAATTGTCATTATTTTGTATAATATACATCTTTAAGACATACAATTTATCAAAAGTAATAAGATGGGCTTGGAAATAAATGTTTGACAAAGGAAATGAGTATTACTTTTCATAAATCCACCCAAATAAACCGTCTGTCATTCAAAGTTGCCCTTCCTTCGTCTCCCTCTTCATAAAGCTGCTATAAATCAGGCAAAGTTAAATACTGTACAGTGTCTGGACATGCAACGACTTTTACAGCATTCCTCCATTACTTTACAGTACAGGTGGCTCTGACGTTTTTAATTCCACACATCTGTCTTCCCTCACCTCTCTGCTCAGGGTCGTCCGGGGCTCTCAGGTGTGCTGGAGCTCATTCTTTCATGTCAGACACTGAACTTAGCCACTGTGAACAATTCCTGTTTGGTTCAATGCTCACTAATGAGCTAAGTTCTGCATCTTTAGAAAAGTCATCCCTGGGCGGCAATCGCAGCAGGAAATCTGAGCGTTGTGTCTCGTTCTGCAGAAGAGATACGAGTAGCAAAATTAAACACATTTAGTTGAGATCATGGGTTTAATGGATGTCGCAATCAGGCTCATTCCTGTGAAAGTAATAATATCTGCTGCTCTCATGCTGTGGTTCATACAAATGAGAAATCCAGGTTCACTGTGGGAAAAGAAGTCATTACATTTGGAAAAAACACAATATAATTTGCTCGTAAAAACAATCTGTATTCGTCTAATATATTTTACTCGCCACTGATATGCGAGTAGAATATGTGGCGACAGAAGATGAGTGGTTGGATTAAGTGTTAGACCACAGTTTATTACTTTCAAATGCAATAACTGAATAGCTGTTTTTATTACATGCATGACTTTGCCTTACATCACTTCTCAAGTCCAGCAGTAAAAGAAGACTCAAGTGTTTGGATACTTTACTGAAAGTAAAGTGAAAAAGCCCTAGTATGGGAGCTCTAAGCAGACATGCATCTATATTTAACAAGTTAATTTCAGCTGTTTTCTTGAGCTCTTGATTTAACTTCATATGATCATAACTTGTAGATCCTGTGTTGTAAAAGCACAAATCTATCATAGAGATAGGCTTAACTTACCTCATTAATGTGGACAATGGCAGCATGACAAGTCGTGATCTGGTTTGTCGCAGTGACCAACCTGTTGTTTAGCTGATCACCAGAAAATTACCATGTTGCAGAAGAAAATAAGCTTAGCTATCTCGGGATATAAAGGGAGAACCATCTTATTATTGGGAGACAATTGAAGTGAACTTCTTATCTTGGAAGAACGTCATTCAGTTTCTGTTTAAAGCACTTGTGAGGAGTTTTTAGCAGGTAATGAACCACTGAAAAAATTACTGATGCCTCTACATGACCAACAAAAGCAAACAAGGCCCTCAGTGACAAGACTGACTAATGCTCTGTTGTAATTAAAAGTGCCTGAAACAGCTTGAAAAAAGCTTTTCAAAAGTATCTGAGCCAAGGATTCATTGTGAGCTACACGTTAGCCCTTTAAAATATAAGGAGTGAACATTTTGTCAAAAAACACCTGTGACGCATGGATAAGATAAAATCAACAAAGAGTGAATTTAACCCGTTTTGTCCACAGGGGGCGCCAAATCAATGCAACCTGAAAGTTGCTTACAGGAGCTTTATCAAGGGTTCAAAAAAATGTGACACCAAAGTGCACATTAGAAAAGTAAATGACTCATGCTGCTCAGTATTTTATGATTTATTCACTTGTAAAAGCTGCAACTGAACATTGCATGGATCTTTATAATGTATTGAATTTTGAAGGATTTTTTCTTTGTCATCTGTTTAGCAAGAATAGCTTTCACATCAATGTTGTGAGAAAAGTCATACTCAAGTAGAACCTCAAAATAAATATCCATAGTTTGCATGTTACTTTTCACCATTGTTCATATGAGACAATTAAAGTAGGAATCGGTAGTGATTCAAGCCAAGATGCAGGCCTCAGCTTTCAGGAGACTATTAAGAGAAGGTTTTCTATACTGAATGTCGATGACATGATCACTGGGTTTTTGTGGGCTTTAAATGCTGATATCAGCTTTCTCTTCTCACACTGGATATATTTCTCTCTCTCTCTGTTTGGCTGTGAAGTGTCTCTGCCTTCATCGTTTGTACTCAGATAGTTTGTCTGAGCCTCAGGACACACGGGCTCAGTTTTCAGAATAAACTGTTAGTCTGCCCAAACTAACAGCGGTTTCATGACATCACTGCTCAGTGGAAAACAAGTAGCTCTCACGTTCATGCCGCCTTGATCTCGAGCCCTACAGAAAAATTGTGCACACACAGCTATTGATTGTGTCTTGATATCCCGCGGTGTACCCCTCTCTGGTCAAAGAAATGGTAAAACATCAACTGCACAAGTCATATGATCCTACCTAGGCTCTTTTTTTTTATCCAATTTGATGTTAAAATGTGAAGAAAATAACACTTTTACATGTCTTTCTCTCATTACACATTCATTGTCTTTATCCCAAAAACACTCTGTCCACAGGATGACTTGGATTTCACACTCTCTCGGTGGCACAAATCTTGTAAACACAACCCAAGAGTTGGCTTATAATTTCAAAGGTATCAGTGTCCAAGTTACCTGAGCTCTGCTGCCATTATGTCATTTTTCACCCTGTTTCAGGAGAAGAAAAGGCAGCTGCAGCCTTTGTCATCCCGCCACCTCCTTCTATTTCCCTGTGGAGAAGGAGTGTGATGATCCATTTTGGGAAAAACAAAGCCTCCACTATCCCCTATGTACATGACTTTATCCAACCAACTTCTTAGGACTTGTTCGGCGCAGGTAATGGAGGAAGATGGGGAGGTTATTTTAAGAAAAGGTGAGTGTAATTGGGAGAAAAGGGAAAGATAGAGAATAGGGGGACGGAAGAACAAGACGGCCCAATCTAAAACAGTCTATACAAGCGATAATGCAGCAGATATATCTCCATATTAGACTCACTTAAATGCATTACAGTAACCAGAGATCAGATGCCAGCCTTCATGCAACTTTTCTTAAAAGTGCCTGTAAATGTTTAGAATTCAAACTTACCTGTTTATGGTTAAAAAGGTGGGATATTGAGACATATTGAGGCCCCTTAGTGTTGTTAAACCCGATCGCTCTCTGCTGGTTTCTGTTGCATGTTCTTAACAAGACAGCGCTGCTTTCTGCTCCTCAAGCTGCTCAGAGCGAGGTGTGGGTGAGCGAGGGTGGTTAGCATGTGAGAATAGAGAGAAGGCACAAAAGGGGAGGAGGAAGGGAGGGATGAAGGGAGAGAGGATGATGGGACAGGTGTGGAATTTACACACCCTGCTGGTAACGCGCACTATTGGCATATTTGTTTCAGCCTGATGAGTCACCCTTGTGACGGTGGGGGTGAAAGAGATGTGGGTTTGTGAGTGAGAGGGAAGCACAAACAGAAATAGAAAGGAATAAATTATCTGCAGGTTGTTTCATTGTTTTAGTCAGGTTTCAGTCGAAAACATAGTTTCTCTCAACTCTTTATGGAAGCTGCATGAACTATGTTTTCTGAGCATGATACCAAAAAATGTCAAAGGGGAAAAGGGAAAGAGAAGAAAGCTATCCACCAAATATGTTTGTTATGGATGGCCAACACAGCATAATCAGGAGCCCTTTGAACATTTATCTTCATTCTGCTTGATTTAAGTATGTTTTCACTGCAAAATGAGAGGTACATTAATAAAAACCTCAATAAAACATAATATCACAATAGAAGCACAGCGTGTCGAAGCATAAATTTAATTTCAAGTTAAGTCAAAGATATGAGATACAATAACTATTGCAAATAATGTGAAGAGAGAAGAGCAGTTTCTAAAAGCTATATCAATTACTTTCAATGTAAACAATGCACAACAAAGTGATATTCATTCTTGTACTTGGGGCTTGAATGTAAGGTCAAAGTGCGCATATTGTATAACAATGAACAGAATAACATGTACTTTGAAAAACAAGCTGAATGCCTTTGAGGGAAACTGGAAACACTTAAAGGCTTTATAAAATATGGATATATGAAGAGCTTCTGCAGGAGGATGTCTCAGGGTAAGAACTCTTAAGAATGAATGGTAATCCTCTGAAGTGGATGAAGGCAAGATTTGAAAATGTTTAAGTTTTTGTTTATGTGTATATATGCATATGGGTATGTACAGTATGTGCATGTAAGTAGGTAACATTTGATCATATATTTTGATTAGAGAAGCATTGTATGTTTATGTGTGTATGTATGTTCACGCTCTGGTCTTGCACTCAAAAATATGTCTAATCTCCTCACCTCATATGTGCATGGAGGTAACTTGAGGTCCTCAGCCGAGGCTCTGCTCACCATTCCACAATCGAGGCTGGGGACCAAGGTGACCGGGCCTTTAGATGTGTTTTTTTAGGAGATTTTATCTGCATGTTTCAATCATCCTGATGGTGCTTTTATTCTGTTTTAGACAGTATAGAATTTGATATGTCATATATCATATATTTTCTCTTTTAATATCTTATCTTTAGTTGGTTTTATTTTCATTCTATTGTTGTTGGATTTATATATATTTTTAACTTGTTTTATTCCTTTTTATCTTTCCTTGTCTACCTTTTTTTTACTTACTTCTCATTCTGTATTTTTTTGGCTATTATGTTGGTTAATTCCAGGCTGTATTGTTCTAATTTTTGAAATTTTCTAAAAGTATTCCTCACATTTCTACTTTACTTTCTTTTATTTTTTTTCTCCTTTGTAAAGCATGTCGTAACCCTGTTTTGAAAAGTGTTATACAAATAAAGTGTATTATTCTTTTTCTTATTATTCTTATTATTCTTATTATTATTACTATTATTACTATTATTACTATTATTACTATTATTATATTAGTGGGTATGGAGCAGGTATAGAACATATTTGTTTATGTGTGTTGAAGTTTAAAAAACCTTGCAGTGTATTGTATTTAATTGTTATACTGGATATGTTTAAAATTTAATAAAAACACTATAAAAAAGGAGAATCAAAGTAATAAAGCAGAATTTTGAGCATTTGATAACAGAATCTGTTGATCTTTAATGGATAAATCTGATGCTTTTCTTAATGTGCAAGCATAAAATCCCAAGTGAAGCAGTATGTGATAAATAAAAGAACTGATCCCTCGGAATTATTTTTGTGAATCTGAAGCCTGATTGAGATGATTCCTCTGTGCCATAGAGCTCTATTGTGTCAAAAAGCTCAAAGCTCCGGTTAGGAACTTTGAGTTTGTGTTTATTTTGGCTCCCCCTGTGGAAAAAGCTGTATCTGTTTACTGATTGGTCCTGTTTATGTGTTAGTAGTTTTGGACAAGAAATCTTTCACTGCTGCTTTTTAATGGTCTGATGTATTACTCAATGAGAATCTTTGCCAGGCAGGCTATTTCTGCAGTGTGCTGTTTACTTTGACACCTACCCCTCTGCAGTGGTTTCAGGCGTTAAATATTACTACATGGAAATACTAAGTCTTGTTACTGATGATCTTGTTTGCTTTTGTGTGTCATGGAGATGCATTCATATTAATTTCAGTCTACTTCATAGCCAGCTAAAAACTCCATGTATTAATCACACTGCTGAACTGGGTGACATGCTTCTCAATATAGAGGAGATGGGCACTTTACTTTCTTTTGTGTTGATACTATAATCTCTCCTGCTGCCAAAGTCAAGATTTGGTTCTAGGTTAACAGAGTCAGTTAATTGAAGTATAACCTCATCTTTATCAGAGATGGAAGGATGAAACAAACTGAAGTGTGTTCCTTAAGTTGGTTCTGAGTACATTTCTTTTTGGGAAATGTATCCAGTAAGAAAAAACTTAAAATGCTATTCTTTCAAAGTACATATTATATAATTATTTGGTCCTTAGTTTGTTCCTCTATTTAATGACCATGATTCATAAAAAAGTCACTAATCTCAGTAAATCACTCCTGAACTTTTTGTTTCTTCATCCTCAAACACCAACCCATACTCTGAGGTGTTTTTCCTTGCAAACTGTCCCATTGTTACAAAGCAAAAGAGGATGAAAAACTTTCACCCTCCATCACGCAAGGGCTTTCATGTCCGTCATCATACCCTCCATGCACGTTCTGCCCTCCCTCCATCAGGATGATTGTTTTGATTTGACGGCTGTTACACGATACCCGCGTTTCCATACATGGTTGCTACATGTCACTGTCCCTCTGCAGCCTTGTCTCAAATTGTTTTCCTCTCCTCGCCTTTTAAGAGCACTCTGCAGCACACTCCTCTGTGGCCCCTAATGCACCCAGTCCATTTAGCAAGGCGGAGCTGTGAAACCCAAGATCACAGCCACGGTCAAAAACAATTTCACCCTCTGATTGAGCCAATATCCACTTTACATTTTAAGGAGAAACAAAGCCTGATTTGTGTTACTGTACATGTACTTTTACAAGTTCTTTATCTGTTGCAAAAACTTCTGAGACTAATTGTCAGATTTCTATCCAGTCCCAAGAGTTTTGTATTAATCCCAAGTACATTTTAGTCTTTCTTGACCCCATGACCCCAAATTCTGGCAAAAAACCCCAAATCACTGGACAACAACAAACACTTTCTCAGCTACCATTTCTCATGGGTCATTGTTCTGAAGTAAGAGTTGCCCTGAGAAAAAAAAGAGGTGAGGCGGCTTCTTGTGAAACCAGATCCAGCCTGGAGTGATGGGCAGTGCATGGTGGGAGTTCTGGATGCATTAACCCAGGCTAATGGGCTAGCTGGCTCCAACAGGCCTGACTGTCCATTATGTTTGGCTATGGCTGGAAGAGTTTGAAGCTAAACTGTCTTTTGGACTGCTCTGATGTCCAACAACCACTTTCACTCTTGCGTTTTACCAATGTCTCTGATCTTTGAATTTAGAAAAAGTATAATTTATAGTGGACTAAGAGGAGGTTTGGTATTCTGTTGCAAGGCAGGCAACAGGTAAGCTGTTGAGATCTTTAGTGATGGTAATCTTGTTCTGTGTATTGGTCCATCAATCTGGTTCGGACTGTAATTACCTTAAAAGCAATTTCAGGAGTTTTCAGCAGATTTTGTTGAAGAATAAAGCGGTTGATACTTCTTGTTTTGTCTTGAATATTTCTTGAGATATTTGGCTTATATAACCTAATAGCCTATCATGTCCCCTCAAATATGAATTTTTAATCAGTTTATGGATCTCTTCATTTTTCAACCTTTGCCATCATACATTTCCCCTCTAGTGTAGGTGTAAAACTTTGGCTGTAAACTTATATATATATATATATATATATATAAGTTTGGACACACCCTCTTGTTGAATGGGTTTCATTTATTTTAATTATTTTCAACATTGTAGATTAATACTGAAGACATCAAAACTATGAAATAATCTGGTTTTGCCATAAAATGGATTACAACACTTGTCAAATAGGGCTATCCATTGTTGACTAACCCTACCTCTGAACAACACAACTGATGGTCTCAAACACAAGAAGGCAAGTCATTCTACAAATTAACTCTTGACAAGGCTCATGTTAATTAGAAACCATTCCAGGAGACCGCTTCATGAAGCAGATTGAGAGAATACGAAGAGTGTGCAAAGCTGTCATGAAGGAAAAAGGGGGCTACTTTACAGAATCTAAAATATAAAACATATTCTGCTTTGTTTAACACTCTTTTGTTAATTCAATAATTCCACATATGTTCTTTCATAGTTTTACTGTCATTGGTATTAATCTACAGTCTTTCAAATAAATACAAAGCCTTGAATGAGAAGGTGTTTGACTGGTAGTATATATTTATATGTATATATGTATATATATTAACGGTTTTATTAGACTCAGCCAACATCTCTCAAAACAACGATGCAGCAATTAGTCTCAGAGGCAAAAAGAAAAAAACAAGATTTTTGAAAACACCTAGTCCATAGTCTGAAAGTCAAAATAAATAAACAAATAAATACAAATAAATATATAAATACATATGTTATAATCAGACTAAGCTGTACCATGTGTTACATAGTAACGAGCATGCTAACACTAATATAATGAATAAAATAAGAGAGGCCATGTGGAGATGAAATAAACCTGCAGTCTTTGTAAAATGCAGCAGGGGGCGACTGCACTCACTGAAAGGAGGCTTAACCTGCATGAAAGTTTTCAAGAAATTACCTCAAGCCAACCTCTTAAATTCACTTATTACCTCGGTAAATATTTATGAATTGGTGTTTTGACTCTTGTTCAAAGCCCTCTTCAATACAACATTAGGATTATTAATAAATTATGAAGCTATGTGGAGTAAAACAGACAGAGAGCAGAGTATGTTTGGGTACACAGGCACGGCCACTTGTTGATTGACAAGGTGTTAGTAGTAAGGTGTCTTCTATGATGCCTGTTCAGCGGTCATTTTTACGAAAGACGGGCTCTGGAGTGTGCTGTTCGTGTTATTCGGTAAGTAATTATGTTCAAAGTGTCTTACAGCCCGGTTAAAAGTAAAATCAACCTGACTAATATAGCAGTTTGCACACATAAGGGCACCTTGCTAATAAAGCTATCTATCTATCTATCTATCATCCATCCATCCATCCAGCCATCCATCTCAATTTGAATAGTTAGTATTTACAACAACTTTGGAATAATAAAAGCAAGGCTTCTCTGGTACTTTCCCTCTTCTCAAAAATTACCTCAATCCATCATTTTTATTAATTTGACATTCAAAAAAGTGGCCAGAGAGATAAGACAAGGCCCGAGGAGTTTAGAACATTGATAGACTAGCTCTCAAATAAGGTGTAAAAAACTTTTAAAAGGCCAAATAGATGGGTCCGAGCCACGGTACGAGCAGCTCTTTAGGTAGAGTGATGTGGATTGATCTGCATCCATTGCTGCATGCAAAGCCAACAGGCATTTTGGAGCGAGTGAGTAATGTAATGGAGCAGGGATGAGTGTGTGTGTATGTGTGTGTGTGAGAGAGTAAAAGCACTCAGGCAGAAGGTTTTTGGATGCACTGCGGGACTTTGGAGGATGTGCCATAGAGGGTGCTGTTGCATTAATCAAATCTGGAAGTGATAAATGCGTGAATAGGAGATTCAGCAGCCAAGCATGGGTTTGAAGGACAGACATGGGTGTTTTTATGGCACAAAAAGGGTGTTTGACTGTGCAGGATTATTTAGGAAAACATCAATTAAAGGCAGAGCAACATCATTTTTTTTTTGTTTGGTTAAAGTTGCTTTTTATTGTTTTGCAGATAATACATATTTTTGCAACATTTAAAAACATTATAATTAAAGTAGTGAGAAAAAGAGTGTTAATTAAAAAACACATTTGTTTCTGAGTCTTTAGCAGCAATAATGTATTCCTCTAATAAGATGACCTTGCAAAACTGTCAAGGATCATGAGTGCCACCTATTGATCATGTGAAGAATTTTAATCTTTTTCTGAGGGATCATTTCATCAATTTCATGGCTGCTTGGTTTAAAAAATGAAGGAGGAGTGCAGCAACTTCGCAACGTTCTTCATGCAGGATTATCCACAGAATTTGTATCACATTAACTTGATGTCCTGGACTCTCAGCAGGATCAGAAGATATCATGTTGCTTACACAGAAAGGAAAACAACATCTGTGAAAATGGCTGGGCGACCTTTGACCCTCCCAGTGGTTAGTGGGAGTCAGTGACACTTGTGCATACCAAGCTGTCAGGACGGCTGGGCCTCTGTGGTATGAGTGGTATCACACAGGAAACGCAGAGGAGCTAATTATACTGACGAAGTTTGTTGTTTCAGTTTAGGAGTATATAAATAATCATGCAGAAATTAGGTCACACTGTGTTTTTTACTTTTTCAAATCTCACTCTGGAATTAAAGTCTCAACTGAGTTTTTGTTAAGCCCATACTTAAGTTTGTTTACTGTGAGTTAAACTGCCAGCTCCAAAGAACACAAATATCCACAGTGTTTTTCATAGCTGTTCGTATGTTCACAGCTTTCATGGCCGTTTCATTTTTGTTTTTTTTCAATGAATTACATTTTTTGTTTTTGATTTCCTCAGGAAAATGATAAAACAAGTCTGTGGCAATTTCAAGGTCTTACCTTTTCAGTCCAGAATGAAAGATTATCAGTTTGCTGTGTTGGTGAGGGCAGCAGATATTCATATTTGAATACCTTAATATCATCAATCATCCATTGAGTGATCAGTTGATCTGCTGATGGTTTCCTCTCTAAATCCCCCATACTCCTCTTTTTAGTGTTATGACTTTTAGGGATGCATAATATCAGAAAAAAGCTTGAAACGTTTGCATTAATTATGCACCCACAATGACGGTTTATGTGCCCCAACACCATGCTTCAATATGTCAGCCGTATGGAAGTATTTTGAAGAGTCAGAAACAGAAACAGCTATTTGCAAGGCTTTTGAAGCACAGGTGATGCAAGATGGAGCAAAACTACACTCCTTTAACGCTACTAATTTAATTGTGCATCTCAAGAACTGTCGTCCTGAACAGCACCGAGAGTTCTTGAAAAGTGAGAATGAAAAAGAGTCAGCAGCTTCTCCTTCAGTCATTCAACAAGCTAAAAAATGTAGCAGTGACCATCCAAAGGTAAAGGAGCTTAATGAGTAAATCATTGAGTTTGTTGCTCTCATTCACCAGCCTTTCAGTGTGGGGGGATATGGAGGCTTCTGCAGGCTAATGATGGACTTTGAGCCTTGGTGTAGTTACTTCTCAGAAGATACCTGAACTGTAAATCACTGTAAAAGTCTCCTCACTACTGCTACTTACAGTATATTAGCTTTACCATGAACATCAAGACATTGAGTGTAAGTCATGTCAGTATGCTGAGCCTTTACTGCCCTGTGGACAGGGCACGTTATCCCGTTTGTTTTTCGCTACTGAATGTTTATATTTGAAAAGAAATAATGTTTATTATTTATGGAAGAATCAAATGGTGTTTGTCTGGTCCTCTGTCTGTTTCTAAAAAATAGACTGTCACAATACGAGTGGCCAGTAAATTCTAGTACAAGACAGACTTTTGGTTCTTTACAATGAAAACAGGGTGTGTGTATAGTATTGTTATCAGCCAGTATGAGTTTGAAAATATCTGATATCAGCAAAAATTCTGATACCATGCATCCCTACTATCTTTGCATTTAAATACAAAATATTCACTTTTTACAATCAGCTACTAAATGACAGTAATGCTTCTCCTTATCCCACTGACTCCTGCAACTTAACCTCACAAATAAAAGCCTAGTGATTCTCACATTATTCGATTTTTGGCAGATAACAAGGCCACCTTATCACCATCATCTTTTGCACTGGCAGAATTGTGTTGGAGAGCAGCACAAAATATTGACTATAAAAAAATCCTGTTTTTAGTATGAATGCTCAATATTTTCACTTTAGTTCCTCCCACTGTGACTTCATTTGACCAGAACCTTAAAAATAACAAAAGGCACTCGTCAACCCAAAAAGCTATGGGCAACTTTCTGACTCCCAAACTGTTCATGGGCTCTGATGTTTATCATGCAGAAGATGTTTTGGGGTGTACATTGTTCTGACTGAGACCAGCTGCTAGAAGACAAAGACAGAAAATCAAAGGGTTGTATTTGTTTTTGAGGCACCATGGAGGGATGTTCCTGCTGTTGTGGTGATAATGGCAGTGAAACGATGCTATCAGATGATACTGTCATGCTTGTTGTCTATTTCTGTTTCCACTCTTTTTTTCTATGAACAGTAGAAGGTGAAATACTCTACTTTTGAGGAAGTATTCAGGACAAGACATGTTTCTCTTACTTGTGTAGATCAATAGGATAATTTCTCACATACTCCGACAGAAAAGTTTACTTCTTTCATTGCCTGTGCTTGTTGTTTGTGTATTAAATCAAATAATAAGCGCAGAGAAAGTAAAGTTGTATAATATAAAAATGGCAGCCATCCATGCAGAAAGTTTTCTTGCAAGGCAGCGTAATCCTATATAGTTTTTTAACTGGATGAGCACTTCAAAGGGGTTCTTAATCACATTTTCTTCGGTTTTAGGGCACCGTAGAGGAAATGGGCAAGGGGTGGTCGTGTCAGAGGTGGGACTTATTATGCAATCAACTTTGTTGGCTGTGTTGCAACAGGCTGCCAGCAGCTTCCTCTTCCTTTCAGTGCAGCACATCTTCTTTTGTTAGTACTTAACATAATGACTTTGGACATACATCTTCTATTCGAGAATGAAGCTTTAAAGATGCATGTGTTGGTTTGAGTCCTGACCTCTTCCCTTTGCTGCATGTCATCACCCGCTCTCTCCTGCCTACATTTCCTCTTCACATCTTTCCTACTCAAAGTAGGCAGAATAGAAAAGAAATCTTGAAAGATCTGTTTCCACAAGTGAAAATATTATGCGCAGCTCTGCTTAAAACACAAAGGCTTTTACTCATAACTCAATTTCAAGGACATCCTGAACTTTGGTAAACATGGACCCCTGGCTAGACCTTGACCTGAGCTGTGAAGTTTGTTCAGATGGTTTTTACTAGAACTCTGAAAATGATTTACGAGACAAAAAAAGACTCGCCTCTTTCAGACAATGCAAATTGAGCGCTGCGGCACTAAATAAGACACTGCCACTTACGGAAATAAGTGAGGTTGCATGGCTGGAGCCAAGATTGAACGTTGTGTCAGCACTGTGTGTTAAACCACACTCCCAGGCCTGGCTGCTTCTGGAGCTGGTTCAACCAAGGTCTTGCAGAACTGCCCGTCTTTCTTTAATGGCTGTTTACAGAGCATAAAAACCCCTTTCAACACCTCCACTGACCATCATTAGCTCTTAAACGCTGAGGTCGCATGAGGACATCTTGGGTTATTTTCTCTAAATGAGGTCACAGTGCCCTTTTGATGATGCTCTCCTCAGATTAAATGGCTTCATGTGGCTGTAAAGTATCTCAACAGTTCATCAGAACTTAATTTTTCTTTGCTATCTGCATAACCATCCCCCGTTTCCATTTAAAAAAGACACTGAGAGCTACTTGAAACATCCACAGAAGGACAGCACTTACATTTTTCAGAGCTGTGGATTGAATCTTATTTAAATTCATGCTAAACAGTAAGATATGAATGAGGAATCTGAAGTTTACTGGTTACTTTGGAGTACACTATCACATTGCATTTGAAATTTAGTAAAATAGTTATTGGTGGCTGTTAAGCTGAGCAGTGCTTTGATTCCTCCCTTGGTGCACCAATTTAAGTGCATCGCTATTCATCTAAAATGGGAGGATATGAAGGCTGCAGGCTTCACAGCTTGTGCTGAAAGGCAGTGACGGAGAATGAACTATTCAGCCGTTGTTTATGAGTAAACATGAGAGATCACTCTAAACAAATGCACGGCCATGATCTTGAAGGTTAGATGAAAATGCAACAACCGGATGTTTGGAGTGTTCTGTCAGTGAAACCAAAATGCTCAAACCTGCAGGAGGCTTGAAAGTAAGAAAGAAAGACAACACGAGAACTGATCTAATTCTCTCTGTCATGTAGGTACTACAGCAAAGATGCTGCAGTAATTTACTTTGCAGCTGGGAATGTCTTAATCAAATCTGAACAAGTTGGGTCTACAGAGTTTAATGAACTGAGCCTTTAATCCCTGAAGAGATACGTGATCAGTTTTAGTTATTTGTTTAGCAGTTATCATGTGAGAGATCACATCACCTTACACCACTGGTTCCCAATCTTTTAGGCTTGGGACTCACTCATAAGTAAAGTCTACATTTTCATTATACTTCATTGCAAGGGGGATGCATAAGCTGGTGAACTTATAGTATAGACTGTAAAGACGTGAACGTAGTCTCAGTGACGTCACACGTTGGTTTCTGAAGCAGAGTTTTCAGCCAACGATAGCAGTCCAAGGATTGGAAATGCTGATTCAACATTACTTAAGGTCAACTTAGCGGCCTTTAGCTTCAGGCTAACAGCCACAATCTGCCTGCCTGTCAGTCAAGTTATCAACGCCACTAATTATGTCGAATTATGCAAAAATTGTCAACTTTCTATCAACAACACAAACGAGTTATAACAGCACACAGTGTGTACAAATAGAGGAATAGGCGAATGCTGTTTTTGTACAGGGTTGTTAACATGGGTGTTAATGGGGTCCCCTTTGCTTTTTGAACCAGCCTCTAGTGGACACTCATTGAACTGCAGTTTTTAGCAATTACACATTGGCTTCATTTTTTGGAACCTGGAGGTCGCTGCTTAGCATTTTCCTTTACCTTTTGTCCTAAAGATTTTTTTGTCAGTTAAATATATATTTGGACTTGTATGCCTTTTATTTAAAGAGGATTGAACAGTGGACAGAGCAGGAAAGTGGGAGAGCAACATGCAGAACAGCGGCTGCAGGTTGGAATCGAACCCAGGACATGGGCCCTGCACATGGGGCGTGCGGCTCAACCATTAGGCCAAACTAGCAGCTCATCTCAGTGATTTTAAAAGCTTAAAAATATTTTTACCATTTAAATAACAAAGAAGTTTTATTAATTTGAAGGTTGTAGCTTTCAAGATATTGGCTCTGGGTTAGGGGGAACCCTGCTTTTATTACAAACATTTTTATAAATAAATAAGGAGGCTCCAAGGAAAAAAGGTTGGGAACCACTGCTTTAGCTGACAAAAATCCTGTTATTCAATTGCTTTTCACCACGTTGTAAACGTTGTAAACTCAATAAATTCCTCTCTACTCTCTGAAATCAGAGAAGAGAGGAACACACAACTACAACTAACTTGAAATAGAAAAAAAAAACTTAAATTTGTTCTGACATTCTCAAAAGTAATTTGAGATTATTTTGAGTTATTTGGATCAGTAGTAAAATCCTTGATTTATTTTCTGGGAAATAGTAATTTTATAATCTTAAAAGAATTTCATAAAATCTTTGGAAATGCTCAGAAAATCAAAGTCCTCCAGTAATTTGAGTTGACAGAAATTGTCTTTATAAGACAGAAAAGAGTACCAATATATTTAATTACACATTTGAGCACCATATTGGTATTGAACAGACATGTGATCATATCATATCACCCCATGACACTCTCAGAGAACATTTTTCACCATAAGAAGGTTTATTAGCTTATATGCCAAAAGTACAAGACTTTTTTTTCTTGCATTTTCTTGAGGGTCCAAATACTTCTCCTCTGTAACAAAAAAGTCATGCAGTCAGAGGACTCTGGCAGTGGTCATTCAAAATGTCCTGCTCTGGATTAATGACTAAAGGCCTTGGCGTCATGCTGTTTAATGAACAATGTGATTTGGGCTTATCTAGGTCAGTGCATGTTACTGCTGCAGGTCAGATGTGAGTGAAAAGAAGTCTGACTGCTTGTTCCTGTTTCATAATCAGAGTCCCGGGCTGTAAGAGACGACAGCAGGCCAGGCTTTTATCCCCTGAAGTCTCTGACTGATGTGTTCATGTTGCCATTAAGTTCAAAGATGAAACAAAAGGTAAGTGACTGACATTTCAATTCGATGTCTTGGGTTGGCTTTTCATACCATTTTAGAGCCACAGGGAGGATGTCTTGTCCTCGTCCACACATGTATGCACTTTGTTGACATCTTGGACTTAAATCTATCAGTCATTTCTGGATCTTGACCTGACTTTTTGGCAAAGCCATCCCTGTTATGTGTGGTAGCGCTAGCCTTTAGGACCATCTCTACATCCATATGTAAGACACTGAAAAAAGTCAGGGTCATAAAAACAGAGGCGGAAAAATCCTGCCTATGAGAAGCAAAAACCCCAGCCAACAGAGCAGGAGAATTTCACCTTTCCACGATATTTACCAAAAGATATCTCATTTCAAGGAAACCATGGTTATCTGAAAATGAATGCAGTCTTACTAAAACAAATTTTTTAGAAATATAAATATAAGAATCATTAGAATATTTTTGAATATGTAGGGAATTATGCTTGAATGCAGCAATTACAAGCTGTAAGCACTAAAACCAAGTGTTTTTTCCTGGAACAAAATCTCTTCTGAGACAATAAGCAACAAGGGCCAAACTTATCCAGATCTGATCATGGAGATAAAATAAAATAGAACAACATCTTAGATCCCTCACAGTGTGTTTTCTGATATAAGAAGTGGACTGTCTTCCTTCCGTACTGATATAAATCTATGGACTGCTGTGCTGTAGTGTAGATAAACAATAAATCCATCAGTTAAATTTGGTCTGTCCCTTAAAGAAACAAAATGGATAAAATTTCAGTTTTGAATAGGTCACTGTTGATCAAATGGGTTTTATGATTAGGTTACAGAAGCAGCACTGCTCTGTTTAGTTTTCTTTTAGACCAACCAACTTTTAAAAAGTCATCATCAATCCTGATTTTCTTTTCAAAACTTAATTATTTACTGCAAAACTCTCTTGATCGATGAACCCCAGAGTCAATTTTCTGGCCCGCACTGACCCTGTCATAATTTCAAATTAAGTGCAGAAAGTGTGAAATAAGAGAAAGTGAATAAAGTCTGCCTGCTTTGCCTTCTTTAAACCTCATCCCACTCCGTATGCTTAAACTTTTGCATGTGACACATCTATGCACTCTGTTACATTTACTGGTCCTAAACTAGCTAATGCTACTCAACAGCTAAGCTATAGTAAGTCACAGATAATACATGTCCAAAACCAGGAACAGTGTGGCCAGCCTGAAAAGGACTGTGGAGAAAAAGAATCCTAATTAAGGGTCTTGGTTTGGTGAAATGATACAACTGGCCATTGTGAAGAAATTATTTGAAAACTCATGGGGATATGATTGTATCATACCATATCAAGTATCGTTCGTATATTATCAAAACGTATTGCATTATATTCTACTGTATCGTATCGTATCCTATTGTATCGTGTGGTATCCTTTCAAATTGCATTGTATTGTATCATATTGCATTGCATTGCATTGTATTGCATCATATACGGTATCGAGTCATATCGTATCGCATCTTATTGGTACCCTACTCTAGATCAACCTCCATCCCTATTACTTGATAAGAATTCCTTTTATACTGTGGCGAGTTTGTGGGTGGGGAAATGTTTAATGTTTCTATTACGCACTGAAAATGTTATAAAACATGCTCATTTATCAAGCACTACTAACAGAATAACTCTACAACAGTTATAATGTGGGTAACAAACTTTTTAATACGAACATTAATGGTCCCATGAGCCTTTACTCCAATATGTTTAACCAAAGTCCAAGGGTCTGCTCGCTTCTGGAACACTACAAGATCGAATTTTACATTTGGAAGGACATAAGATTTACTGCTTTACTTAAGCTATATGGAGGACACTATTTGCTTTACCTTGAGTCTTGGCCTTGTCTCATCACAATAGATCTAGTCTTACACTCATCTGAGTGTCTTAGCCATAAAAATGCCTATGCATTTGTTTTAATGTGTCCTTTAGTGCTGTCGGTGCAGTGCTTGCCTGCCTTCCTCCTCTCCAGTCCTTCCTCCTTGTCACTATTCAAGGGCCAAATCAGGTGAATACAAGCCCTTTTTCATTTTCTGCCCCGCACTCTCCTGACTGCAGGTACAATCTCAAGCCAACAGGGCAAAATGAATCATTTCATTCCCATTTTCTTACTGTCCACCATGGCAACAGCTCTGTGCCAGCCGTTTCCGCTGTACTTCTCAAGGCAACACTCACTCTTCCCCCCCCGTCATTATCCCATCCATTAGTGCTTTTTGCCATTGTCATTTGGATCTCAGGCCTTCTTTTAACAGCTGAATCCTGTGTAGTGTCCTTGATGCTCACAATGTCGAGACAAATTAGCTACAGCACCCTGAGGTCTTTTGGGCTCAGCACATTGTCGGTTCTATGTATTAAAGGACATGCTATAAAAGGCTCAAGGACTAAAATATATAGATTTTTCATAGATTTAAAAAAAGGAAATCTAAAAGTAAGGGCAAAGTGGTCTCTTTTGACAGAAATTATCTAAATTTCCAAGCATGCTGAAAGAATGAAGGCAGAAAAGCAGTGATTTGCCTAATAGTCTACTTTTTTTGTATTTTAAAGCAAGTAAAAATCCAGCCTCTAGCACTTTAACCATTTTGCTCTCACATAAAATCTCAAGGAGCAACTTATCTAATGAATTGCATGACGCTGCGTTTTTTGTGGCACTATGATGCAATTGGGTTTCCTGGCTTAGAAATAGGAATTGTTTTATAATCCTCTTTGCAACGGCATAACCATTGTGTTCCCTTAAAGCAGGACGTGCGTGAAGACACAGCGGGTACTGATATAAGATATGACCTCACAGGGTGTTTGATCTAACGTGTTTCTCTTTAAATAAGATCCACTGTGCCAGTTATGATGAAAAATAATTTCAGACTACAGTTTTTTTTTGTGTTTTTGCGAAGCTAATCTTGCTTCAAAGATATTTGGACGTTTAAAAACTCTTTTGAGACTCAACTGGGGGCTGAATTGGCTTAATTTTAATGGATTCTGCCTGTTCTTGACATTTCAATTCAGCAGGAGTTGGTACTTTTCTGTTTCTAACCTTAAAATGTAATCTCATTTCAAGCCTGGATGAAATTTTTACCTGCTTCTTTGTGGTGATAGTGGCTCCTCAGGAAATGCAATAATTTACTCACAATAGGGGATCATTGAGAGTGAAATTAGATTGACCTCAACCGCAGATGCAGGAATTGTTTTTCCTCATTAGAACAACCTGTGTGCAGTGAATGTGCAAAATTAACAGCAATATGCCGTCTACTTTGTTCTTGATAAAAAGCAGGAGAGCAGATAAAAGTTATTTCATTCCATTGTGTTTCTTCTTGGCACTTTTTCAGGGAAAGCTGTAGTTAAAAAGCGCTGCAGTCTTCTGAAGGGAGCCTCATATTTTATACATTCAGTTTACATTAAAGCATTGATGTGATGAATAAAGTGTCTCCATAGGGCACGCTGCTGCATGTGTTTCTGGAGGGAGTCACTGTTGTCTTCTGTCTCTTTTATAGCTTGATTATTCAGTGTGATAATTAATATGTACGTGATGCGGAGTCGGAAATACTCATGAGAACGTCTCGCTGCAGAACCCTTCAAATAACAAAGAGCATGTGATCAGTGAGTTATCAGAATATTTCTGTTGTATTTGATGTCAGTGCACACAGTGTTCACAGTATAAAACATCCCAACATCAACATCCTGGATGACTCAGCAAGCACAGTATATATGTTTGCTGGTGGAGAAGTGAGAGTCTATAGTGATAAGGGAGTCTTATTTTGAATCAGAAAATGACACAATCGTCACTATCACTATCAAAACCAAACCATAAAAGAACAGTTTGTGACTAATTCCATTAAACCAAGTAAAGGTAACAGAGGTAATCTTAAAACCTACTTTCAAAGTTCCTGAGAAATCCATGTTTTGTGCAGTACATCAGATTTTGGATTACTTTATCCAATTACATGTGCCTCCATCTAGTATAAGGGTGTAGTACATGTTGCTGTTTACTCTTTCTTGGATCATGTAGTTCCAGTTTGTAACAGAAAAAAATCACTCTGTTTGACATATGCACAGGTTGTATCATTTATTGGGTTTGAACACTTTTTAACTTTTAGTTTTTTGTCATGTTAGTCCATTGAGTATGTTTAATTTGAAGGCTCAGTGACTAGATGAAGGCATGAACATGAAAAGTCATCATTGCATGCACAAGAGTGCTGTGGTTCACAGTAAAAATACCACATGATCATTGAAGAGTTCAATCAATCAATCTTTATTTATATAGAGCCGAATCACAACTAATGTTATCCCAAGACTCCTTACAAACAGTGCAGGTCTAGACTGTACTCTGTTATGTTATTAACAAAGAACCAACATCAAGACAGGTTAAGATCCAGTCCCATCTTACTGACAGGACTCAGTCTGATCTCATCTTAATCCACCATGAGCAGAGCACTTTGCAGCATCTAGTAAGTTACAGCGGCAAGGACAAACTTCCTTTAACAGGCAGAAACCTCGAGCAGAAGCAGACTCATGTTAGGCAGACATCTGCTGAGACCGTGTTGGAGAGAGGGATAGAGGGCGATGCAGAAAGAGAGATGATAGTGGTGAGATGGATAGTATTAGTTGTAGCAGCTGGAGTCTGGCTCGTCCACAGTACAACAACAGTGAATTCACTTCAATGGAATTGGTAAGTGTAGAATAACAATATAATTGCATTTTGGCTCACTTAATCTTAATCTGTATTTTTTACGTCACTTTATTTAGGGTGTGCATGAACTACACATTTTAAAATACAAATATGTTAATATGAAATATTGATAATCTTCTCTGTATTGGCCATCAGACATAGGTTATTATCAGTTATCTGTATCAGCAGAAAAACATCCATATCATGCATCTCTACTTAGTTCAGCTGGAGTTAAACTGGGGAATGTGAGATTACCTTCAGGGGTCACTCATTACATTATTCTCATTCCACTTTTCAAAGACAAGTTGAGGCATATCTTTGCTAAATTAAATATGAGTAGGCTTTATTATAAGAGAACAACAAAGCACAGGCTACATTGATTTCAAAGGGCTGAAAAGCACACTTAGTCGAGCTATAAAAACAGGTAGTTGAGGTGAGTAGTAACTACAGAGTGCTATAAAAGTGCTGAAGATTTGTAACATTTAAAACATGGTGATGTATCTGTGATAAAGTGACCTGTGTAGCATAGTTCTCTTCAGTTTGTTGGTTATTTGACCCTGGTTTGATGATTTCAAACGGTCAACATGGTTTTAAAAGTTGAGCAGCAGACTCTGGGGCTTTTATGCCTTGTCCTTTACATTATTAAAGGGAATTTATATGAGTATACCACACTAGAAGCAACTTTGATGAGGCTAAAAGTACCCTGTACAGTATGATGATGTGGTATACTAATTAATCATATCACTAACAGCAGTTCATGCAAACCTTAACATTGGTCTATGAAGTGCTGTGGGCCATTCAGGTCTGCATCAGTGACTATCTGGGCCTGTGCATCTGCAGGAGGGTAAAGACACCATCTGACAATTTGCCAACACCATATTGAGCTTGTGTTATCTCATTTAGAAGTATCCATATGTGCTAATTAGGTCGTGCCGACTTTGGAGAGGACGGGAGATCGCAGAGCGGCTGAGTGCTGAAGTGTGGCTCCCTTCCTCGTCTATGTGGGTGCCCTCCAGTCGACAGCCAAGCAGGAGGTGGGACGTCCAACACAAAACAGTGTGATGTAAGAGGTGCACAAGCTGGGCACTCTTTGAGGCAACACACTCGAACTGTACCTTTCTATATGTATGGGTACAGGCAATATGACAACTACAGACTTTGATGTTCCCTTTGTAGCCTGAAGACTCAGATCTGCCTGAGGAACCCCAACTGAGAAAACCTGAGATGACAGGTTGAGGTGCTGCTTCGCCTCTTATTATAGACTTCTTCTTCTTTTTGTAATACATTGTAGGAGTGCTGCTGCTATATTTAGTCTTAGAAAATACATCAAATATTTTTGCTCAGTTTAAAAAACAGTGACTATGTTCGTATTTTTGAAATATCCAAAGAAAGTAGAAGACAAGATTTCAGTTACTTCCAAAAAGACGACAGGAAACAGTTGATAAAAATAAAGAATAAATAAAGAAATAAATAAATAAATAAAGGGATGCCAGATTGCTCTTCTTCTCAGCTGACTGGCTGTTAAATGCTGGTGAATCAACCACTGCCAATTTAACAATGAGCCACTGTCAGATTCTGCCTTTAGACTGTGGTCATTATATAACATTATTGATCACAAGAGGTGGGCAGTATTAAGATTTGGATTGTGTTTTTAAAAGGATCATTAGTTGTCACCCATCAGAGGGTTCATTTTTTTCCTTAATTTCTTTTTTCAGATATTTAAATGACTGGTATGAACTGATGATGTTTATATCTTAATGTTAGTATGAGTCACATGACTCCTGTTATACAATAGAGGCTACCTTTCTGGGATTTTTTTTTCACTCTTTCCTCTCTAATAGTGTGCAAACTGTGCCATAGCTGGTATGTTAGAGGGTGATGTACAGCTACCATGAAATCAGCCAATGGTTTGTGGATCACCACTGCACATTTTAAAGTTTTGGCATGGGTCTGTTTTTTTTTACTACATTTGGAGTAGCCACACCTTAAAGCATACCAAACTTTATTGTGTATTTTGATCTCAACGGGACTCAGCTTTACAATAGGAACATCATGCTTCTTGTAAGGAGACTTAAAGATACTGATAATTTCCACAAATGGTTAAGGACATTTTTTTTATTGAGATCATGAACTGAGAAAGAAGACAGATCTTTTCTCATTGACTTTAGAGTATTTTCAGGATTCACATCTGTCCAGAACTTATCCGTTAACAGTTTGTCCTAAAAATCACTATACACGTTATTGATGCGTTTATTTTAGAACATTGTATAAATCGTCTCTTAAAAGGCAATATTTAACAGTCACTCAGTTGAAAGGCTGAATTAAGTACTCATCTTCAGCTTTGCTTGCATGTGAGTGTGCCTACAGATGTGCATACTCTCACCCTCCTGTAGCACTATATATATTTGGTTGATGTTATATATGTTTAAGTCACCCAAGCTTTGTTTTATCTACAACAACAATCTCTCCCAGCGGCAGGGACTGGACTTCTCATCCTCCTGCTGGGATGGATCAATCTCCTTCATCCTCCTCTGCTGTTATTCTCAGTCCTTTTCTTTTAAACAGCCCATTGTTTTCAAAGCTCCAGTTATTTTCTTTGAAAATAAATGCCGTGCTGTCTTCAGTTGCTCTGGATTATGAGCCGCAAAGACAGACGAGTAATGCTATTTTTGAAAGAGAAAGAGGTCTTGATTGCTCATCCTGCTTTTTCTAATTTTGCCTGATGATGTTTTTTTTGTCCACTTAAGCCTGAAATTATGTTTGCATATAAGGAACAGAGATGGAATTATAATGAAAAGCATGATGGATTTAACATGACTTCAACACATGGTTAGCCCTCTCTGACAGTTTCATGTTAAGGCGGTATTTAAACACTATTTCGGGGACTAGATAAGTAAAAGGGTGCTCACCTTCCTATACAGCGCTACAGTAATGCGTGTGCTTGCCTCAGCAGAGTGAAGTTGTGCTCAAGTGTTGCGGTGAAATCACTTGAACCGAGACAATGATAGAGTGAGACTGACAGGAGTAGCAAAGGACAAAGAGGGGGAGGAGGAGGGAAAAAAAGGAGGTACAGATGGGTGAAAAATGTTCCCCTTGTAGAAAGCCAACGGCTCTGTCTCCTTGACTCAGAGTGCTGTCTACTCTCTCATCTGTGTATGTTACAAACCCCACCTCCCCCAGCACTTCTCTCCTCCCCTCCCCTCTTGTCTCAGTCTCCGGCCAAGGAATCCCAGGCAGCGTTTAATTGCAGAGTGCAAAAGGCTTTAGTTAGGCTAATGAGCTCAGCACCGGCGCTGGGACTCTTCCACGCACTCTCGGACAAACAGAAAAACCATATGGAGTCCTTCAGCGGAGGAGCCTCACCGGGCGGCTGGATTTTAGGTGGAGGGGGGAGAAAGAATTCTTAAATTCAGGTACAGCCGACTATGTTTCCCAGAATTTACCAGAGGCAGGGCACGGAGTAAGAGGTGGAGAAAGAGAGGAGAGCGGGAGAGGGGAGGGGAGGAAACGGGAAATATACAGCCAGAGAGAGAGGGAGAGAGAGAGAGAGAGAGACAGAGAGAGAGACAGAGAGAGAGACTGGAAGCAGCAGCAAATGAGACAGAACAACGAGGCGGGAGAGGTAGAAAGAGAGACAGAGAGACAGAGAGAGAGAGGGAGGGAGGTGGAGAGGGGCCCCGTGTAGGAGAGAGGGCTAGAGGGTGAGGAAGAAGAAGAAGGAGAAGAGAAAAAGTTATAAGAAGAGTAAAAGAGGGTCCAGGGAAGGGAAAGAACGGGCTGCTGAGATTAACAACTACAGGAGAGCAGAAGGGGAAACAACAGACAGGAAGGAAGGGGAGGGAGGCAGAGAAAAGTCTCGGGCAGCGAAGGAAAAAAAGAGCTGAAGAAAAAGTTTTCTTGTGGGGAGACGCAGATGAGGAAAACAGAGGGAGTGAATGACTGGGCTGGAGAGAGCAGGGACAGGAGGAAACCAGTTCTTTTCTGAGGCGTTTTCAACACAAGCCTGTGGACTTCTTTGGACATGTACACAGAAACAACGGGACACCATCGATTCCTTCAGCATTTCAACACCTCCATTCCCTGCTCCTGCCAGCACTGCGTCCACTATGAGAAGCCGTACAGCCACCACGCTGGGCTTGGATACCCACCAGGAATGCCCAGACAGACGGACCACCCATCTCTGGACTGCAGGAGAGACATCCAGGCTCCTCGGGTTAAAGACGTAGGAGGGAGAGCTTTCCTGGTTGAGAGAAGCGGTCATCGCAGCCCACAGAGGAGGCCTGTGTTTTCAGGGCAGAGCCCTCACAGCCAGTCAGGAGACGACTTAAGCCAAGTTCTCCCCTGGGAGTTGAACCCTGCCCAGCGGAGCTACCCACCGCCAGAGCCTGGGGTGAGACATTACCCGTCTGTCAAAGAACAGTGTGGCTGTGTGGTGCGCAGCGACACTCGGACACACCCCTTTAACACTGGGATACCACATCCTCTCCCTCATCTTCAGGTCAAAGGTCAAGGTTACAGGCACAGAAGGACTATCCGGTATGTCTCAGTGGATGAGGAGCAGGAAGCTTGTGGATGCACCTCTGAGAACTATCATTTGGAGGCACACAATTACAATGTGGGTCGTTCCTGCATGCCAAATGGTCACTGTGGACCAGGGTCTGTGTTCTTTGAGGGAGGGGAGGAAAGAGATAGCCATCAGGACCGGGGACAACTGAGGGGTGGATCAGAGGAGGGTTGTAATGGACGTGAAGGCTCTCACAAAGGGTTCTTCCCAACTGAAGTCCCACAGAAACAGTTAAAGCAGAGCAGACAGAAGGTGCCCTGCTTCCCTCCTTCCAGTATCACCATCCAGGACCCGTCAAAGTCGAGGACCAGTGACGAGCACCAGCAGCAGGGTTCGGAGGTGGTGAAGCAGAAGAGGAGGCAGGATTTAGTGAGGGATCAGATCAGACAAGTGGTAACGAATCTGGAGGATGTGCTGGGGGGGTTGAAGCAAGTTCACGTGGAGATGAAAGAGGTAGGAGGGTCTATTATCAGATATGTTTATCCCTTCTGTTTACTCCAGGTGTCTAACCATGAAAGGTGCAGGTCAGGTGCAGGTGTCTCTGCCTTTTTGTCACTGTGACATTTACACCAATTTACACAAAGCTCAGCAACAGTTCAGATTATTTGGACTCATTTCCTGTGCGTCACGATCATGAGAGCATATTAATGTGTTTATGTATGCTGACTGTATTGTGTGTGTGACTCACTCATCATCTTTTTTGCTGAAGCAGTGATCGAGGGCGATTTAGCTCTGACCTTTTGCAGAACGCTGGCGAAAATTGGCAGCGTTCCGGCCAGCACATTAAAAAGCGTGGCCTGAGACTGTTACTAAATTATGCCTTGCTCTAACAGTATCCATTTTGCATGCAGCCATAAAATTGCACCGGTTCACAGCTGAAAGCAACAGTTCAAGGCCTGGCATTGAACTGAAGCTGCAATAATGTCAACTTGGTAAATTAACAGCCAGAAACAAAACAATGCCAACATAAACCAGCTTTGATTTTGGTGATTGGTTGAATTTTTTCACATTTTAGGGACAAACTACTTCAAAAAGTACTCAGATCATTAACTTAAGTATGTACACCTACAGCACAAGGTCAAAACACCTCACTATGAATATAAGTAATAAAAGTAAAGATTATTAGCTAATCTAAACAATTAAACTCTGTCACCTTGTCTAGTCTTCCCCAGAGCTACTTGTCCATCAAACAAATAGTTAATGTTCATATGATTGTAGGCCAAGGTACCAGTCATATGTGGTGTTTAAGCTTTAGCTGGGCTGCAGCTCTGATTAATGGTGATTAATGCTCTACTCCCTGAATGTAAACAAGCACAAATGACATCTCATAGCCTGTCCCAATTCGGCAGTATTTTGATCTAAAAAAAGTTGTATGTAGGCTGCGTCAGGTCAAACTGTCATATAACTCTACCAGAGCATTGTGTAACCAGCACAGGCATGTGGACGTTAACCTGGAAGGGAGACTGAAGGCTGGTGGTGCTAGCTCTGCCAATGTTAGCCACACTTAGAAAACTGGTTTGACCTTGTATACCTCCAGACACTGTGATCCTGTGTTTAGCCATGTTAAATTAATTCTGCAACTATAAATTAGTCACTTCAGAAGTCTATTAATCAGTTTTCTAAACTGAGTTGTAAAACATTAAGAACTCATTTATGAAAAATGTCCCCTGTTATTGACCTTAAAGGACCTGTGAGGAGTTTTCAGCTGGTTATTAATCAGTCGGTAATTAATACTGACCTCTCATAATGACCTACAAAAGCAAAGGAGACCATCAGTGAGAGGATTGATTATTTTATATGGCTTTTAAAGTCTGAAATCGTTGTGGTGGGGTAATAGTCAGAAGACGTGATTGACAGAACACTGCATTTGTTTACATTTCCCCTGACCAAGGTTTGTGATGGGTAATACATTGGACTATTAAAAGACAGCGGATTTAATTCTTCTGTTCAAAAACACTCCCGTCATATGTAAAGGAAAAGACAATTTGTCTACCCGGGGGTGGCAATATCAACACAAAACAAAAGTTTCTCAGAGAAGCTTTAAGTAAGTCATAATATTTTTAGCTGTTAATACCAATGTACCAATGCATAATCAGCTTTTTTTTTTATCAAAACTGACTAAGTTGCAGATTATTTTAGCCACTTCATACGCTGTTAAAAAGCTTAACTTGCATTTGTCAGTCAAGGGGTGAGGGCCCCTCCCAAGGGTCACAAGATAAAACTGAGGGGTCGTGAGAGAGTCAAATGGATAGGAAAGACAAATCAACACACATCTACACAAACTTGGATTTGTTTTTTGGAATATTCTTTTCTTTTATGTGATGTTGGGAGGTTTTACCCCCACCAAGAAATAAGAGAGGGCTTAAGAGGGTAAACATCTTAATGGTGGATCAAGGGGCTCCAACTTAACACAGATTTTTAAATAGGGTCATAACCCGGAATGGATTGGAACATTTTTACCAAAACCTTGATGTTAAAAACAACTGGTGATTGCAGCCATCCAAGGGTGGAGTACAGGTGCAATATGTCCTATTTAACATCAGTCCAAGTACACAGTGGACTTAAATGTTGAAGTAAAATCATTGTATTTGGGTTGATATACTTCTTTCCTTCCTTGCAGTTTGGACAAGTATTGACTGTCTGTATTATCATTCAGGTGGTCGAGCAGATCGATCGTCTCACAGCCAGTATCGACCTCAATGAGGAGACGGCCTGCATCACTCAGGGGTCGTCCGCCAACTGTCACGGCTCAGTTCATCCAGGTGATCTCAAGGTAGCTCTGCTGCCCAATCACAAACCTCCTCCTGTCCAAATGTTGCAACATGTCGATGAGGATCGCATCATCTTAAGAACTAACTCGCCCTCCCCTGTTCACATGGCGTCCGTTGTCAAAACCAGCCGCTTCACCCCCCCCAGTCACACTAAGGACATCAGCCATGAGAGGCCAGGTGTGAACGGCCACCCGCCTCACCTGTGTCCTCCCAGAGACTCAAACAATGTTGGACAAACTTATCCTGAACCCCACCCCCCACACAGTCTGGACCCTAAAGTCATAATTGGGAACAGCACCTCTAATTCACGAACTCAGAAGCCTCCTCTGTACCCTCAAAACGGGCGATGTGGCAAAGGCCCGTACCCGCCTCCCAAACCTGTGAAGACCCCTTCCTATCCAGGAGGGAGGGGCCGCCAGAGTGCCAGCATTGTGTGAAGGAGGGAGGGGTGGTCTGCCCGGTGCCATGGGGGCCTGAAACATGAGACCCTGCTGCAGAGAGTGGAGGTCAGAGTGGGACCAGGCAGGGGAACAACTCATGGTATGTACAGATTCAGCAGGGCTTGTATTTGTTTTCCCTCTCTTTTCTTACAGTGTTGATGTTTCCGTCAGCGCTGATGACGATTTCTGTGTTTACTGGCAGAGTGGTGATCAAAGTCAGTAAATGAATTGCAGCGTTCTTCCCCGTGACAAAAAAGGGTTCATGTGTGCGTTTGATGTATGTGTGTGTGGGCGGAGGGGGCGTAATGTGTCTGCTTTTGTTGATGTCACATGATTTCCCAGTGTTCTCTACACTGTAAAATGTGTCTGTCTCTGCAAGTGAGATATGAGTGCTTGCACTCTGTTGTGGCTTTGCATTTGATCAAATAAGTCTGCTGGGTAAAAACCTGAACTTGCTCGAATAAAATGTAGCTTTCAACGGTATAATGATTGACTTTTGACATTAAAAAAGGTTAGCCTTTGGTTAATGCAAATTTGACTTCTTCAAAAATAAGTTGAGTCTAAGTTAAGAAGCTTAAAAACTTTGATTCTAAGTTTTTTCTTGACTTTAATTGCATGAATCTAAAGCAGTACAGGAAGATAAATTATCTTTTTGAGTGGATTTTTTAGTGATTCTGAACCCAGCAAAACAGGATTTGCCTTTGGTTTTGATCGCAGACCTCAAAATAAGTTGAGTATCAGTAAATAATCTTAAACAGACTCGATTTGACATTTCTTTTACAACTATGATAACTCTAAGTCTGATGGCAGACAGGAGGATAAAAGCTCAAGACAGACTTCTTTTTACAGTGTATCTTAGTCACCACTTCGAAGGAACTGAGACTTGGCAGGAACCCAGAGGTTTTTGGCGAAGGAGGACCCCACAGCGGCTTGAGTCCAATCATGTGACACAAAAGAGGAGTCATTATATTTACAGGATGATCATAGCTCTGACTCAGAATTGGCATAACTTACTGCCAAGGGGGCTGATGAGGAGGACCTAAACCTTTCTTCTTTTGCCACAGTCAGATGTATCATTACTCACTGGCTGGGAATTAGAAGCAGACTTAATAACAAGATGACATCTGTGAAAAAGTCCCTCCAGCAGATGCGGAAAATTAAACAGCATATACATACAGTCAAGTATTCTTCCCCAAAAAAGTCCACTTTTACAGATGCTGCAGAGACAGACATGCATGTTTCTGCACCACCCTCTTGTGCAGAGTATGCGTTACTGCAATCTATTTTTCTAGCCTGTCTGTGTTGGGCAAGCACAATCTGGTTTTAATCATAAAACCCCATGGCCACGTGCCAGAACGGAGTGAGGCAAACTCTTGGTATATTTGTGACGTCCATATAAACATCAGTACCGCTGCACAGTGAAGCAGTCCTCCACATTCTGCTGCAGGGAGAGACGCGCTACCAAGGCTGCAGCTTCAGGTCGAGACTGGCTGCCAGAGAAAAAGTGCATATGTTAGAGTTTTAACTTCTGTAATGAAATGGGAGTTTAATTAGCTGTAAGTGTGGTGTAGCTTCTCTGTTTGACACAATACTTTCTTTCCACTTTCACAGTCTTTCAAAGCAACGCTGCTGTTGACATTTCAGAGGCCTGAATCATCTGAATTAGTCACCCAGAATAGGTTCAATGTTAAAAGGCTAGCACAACAGATTATGTGCTAAGCTGATCATTCACACAAACACACACGCAACCAGCAATGTCCTCTGTACATGGGGCGCCTACTCTACCAACAGAGCTAAACCAGCACCTTTGATTTTCATGAACTACTTCTAATCTCATTCATAGTTGATATGGGAGCATGAAATCAGACACAAACAACAGGAGTCAAAAATCGAGACAAAAGCAAAACAAAATTTGCAAAAGAACATGAAATGAACCAAAAATAGATGAAAAGAATGGAAAAAACATTGAAACAAGTCTGTATCAGAGCATGACCTTGAAAAAAAATCTTCCTACAATAGAGGATTACCTCAGTCTATAAGTTTGACTTTCACCCACGTAGAACAGCCGTGCAAAAGGTTGGACTGAATATCTAAAGGCAGAAAAAAAGAGCACACTCAAACACTTAACTCCATTCAGGTGCACGGCCACACATAGACAACAAAAAGGTAGAGAAGTCAGCAGTCTAAATGTCCTTTAACATCTTTAATATGGGCACAGTAGCAAGCAAAGTGCCAGCATCTGGTCTGTATGCCACTCTGCCCAGATTAAAGATGTTAAAATATATTTAGTCTGCTGACTACTCTACCTTTTTTTGAGTATCTATTCATGCAAGTAATAATTACCTAACCGTAATCCTGAAACAGCACTTAATGCTGAGGAGTATTTCACTGCAGCATATTGAAATAAGTGCTGATGTCTTTATATGACCTACAAAAGAAGATACGACTGTCAGCCTAGAGATTGATTGAGATTATTGTTTTTAATGCTTGAGACCACTGCTGGCTGGTAGGCATCAAGTAAGGAGAAGCAAAGAGACAAGGGTTACCACTTTGTCCACAGGGGGCGCCAAAATCGACACAAATCAAAAAATGTCCTCGGAGGAGCTCTACTTTATTTTGCAGTAAACTGATTATATAGTCAGTTCAAGATAATAGTATCCATGTATAGACATAAAGGAGACATGGCCAAAGCAATCACATTAAAAAAGACTCAGTAAGTATACTTTACAACCAAGAGGAAACTATAAAAGACAGGAATAAAGAGAGGATCCCAAATTTAGATACTCTGTGCAAACTGCAAATGTCCTGCTTTCTCACAACCCAATGAGCCAAAAAAGCCTGAGGATTGTGTGAGCTTTGTAGTTATTCATATTCACATAAACTATATCAGTCCCATGTCAAAATCAAAATGAAAAGATGCTACAATTCAAGTTTCTGTTCCCTGTGAATTCACTCAAGTTACCACAAGCTAATGAAAAGAAAATAACCTTGATTTCTGTCATATTTTGGTGCAGGTAGAGTACCTGTTGCTGCAGCTCTTTGCAAAATTCCATCATGTGATGTCTCCTTTTGGGTCTGTTGTTGATGAAAGGCAATTTTCAGGGAGGGGTAAAGCAAACATCTGTCATGTTTTAGTGTAGATGTGTTCATAGATAATCTTGTCCATTGAAGCACAAACTGTCAACTGGGTCCTCTTGCACCTGCAGGACCAGACGCTCCGTGGCATTTTTCATTATGTTGCATTTATAGCATTAATTTGAAGATATTTTTCTATACAAGCAAGGTGGAGACTACAAATCCATGCTTGAATGGGGTGCAGAATGAGGTGCAGCAAATTTGTGGAATTTTCCTTTAGTATTTCAAATATATTTGAAGGAGGCTTCAATTTTTTTTTACTCAGATTATCTCAATTACATTTTTTCACTTATTGATCCACCAGATTTCTATACATGCTCTGTGTTTCAACTTGGGTTTTTTGTACGTGCACGATCCCTCGCTGTTTGACTGAACTCTTGTCACAGTTGCTGAAGGGATCCACTCTTATTTATCCAGTCTTAGTTAGAAGTACACCTTAAGAGAAGCAGACTGGCTTAAATGTTCTCACTCTCAAGGTTCATTGCCAGCGTTGATCTTCATTTCTTCACAAAGCCAAAGATTCGTGAACAAAAACAGGGACACGCAGAGCAGGTGCAACAACATAACTTTGTAAGGGCCCTCTTTGCATTGCCTCTCCACCAGCGATGCATCATATCTCACAAGGACACACACAAACAATGCTTCACTTTCAGCACAGAGATTAAGTCCCTGTTTCCATGGCTTCATCAATAAGTCAAAAGAAGCCTTGAGAAGAAGCATAGCTGGCTCTGTGCAGTATTTGGTTTCAGAGCAGCAGTAGGTTAAGTCTGTTTAGATCCTGAGACCAGAATTCAATTGTCATTTTTGTTTCAGGAGGAGATGATGCCGCTGAGAGGAGCTGTCAGCCAGTGGAAGCAGAGCACGGCCTGAAGGTGGGGGTATTTCCAAAGGGAAAACTCCCCCAAGAGTCGACCCAATGCTGTATGTCACATGCGCACAGAAGCATGGAGGAGTGGAAGACGAACCTCTCTGGAGAATCTCTGCTTTTTTTTGCTGTTTCTGGTGATGTAGTGTCAAGTACTAAACGGATAAACTGTGAACTGCTACTCAACATCCACCAGTAGAAACATAAAGGTATCTTTTCATGACTGTGTTAACTTATTTGTACTATTTTTATTGCAAAGAAATCTATTTTCAGGCAGCTTAAACCAGTTTGGATACTACCTAACCTAATGTATGCGATGTTGGGATTTATGCCATCTGCATTATTGTAAAGATATTTTACAAATAAAGAGTGTAGACTGTTTTCCTTTTTTTTTTTTTTTTTTACATTATGTAAGAATAATAATCAGTACAGGGACAAAAAGTTGGAACAGAAGAGCTAATTTTTTATGCAATGGATAGATTTTCCAGCACTTTTCCCACACAAGTAAATCTAACATCTCAATATTCGGACTCTTGAGATGCAGAATTGGCCGGAGAAGGTTCCACATTTGAATACAAAATAAAGGACGGCAGTATCGCATGACTCCAGACTCTGGGAAATGATTATGCATTCACTTTATCTGGAAGATGTTTCCCAAATGTTTGTTGATGCTGTAGAAACACTTATCTGGTAGATCTGGGGATGACAGCGTGTGATCTCTCATGGCCTTATTCTGTCAGGGCGCTCGCTGTTTGGTCCCAGGCCCGTCGGGTCCAGCGTCAGCATCTCTGTTTGTTTAAATCTTGTCTGAGACTTTCCCCACTGTGCTCTCAACCTCCTGCTGCTGCTATCAGAGCACACCGTTTCCGCTCCGACAACTAATATAATTCATCCCCCTCACCACACATCCCTCTCTCTCTCTCTCTCTATCCCTCCTCCTGTCCTTATCACTGATGGAGAGCTATAGTGACAGATGCAGGGTGACACATACAAGCTGTTAACTGTCCCATCGACTCAGTCGCTCACTGTCTGTCTGCAGCCTACAGCGGTTATGAGTAATTGTGAGGTAATGGTGAGTGAAAGGTGAAGTTGTGAAGAGATGATGAGCTGTTAAATATCGAGTAGTTCAAGAGGCCATTTTCACTTGTCAAGAACATTATCCCGCTTGTTTGGCCCCTTAAGCATCCTGCTGCATCATGTTTTCAATCGACTGAGGCTGCAACTGGAGATGATCTAAATTATTAAGTGATCTGCCTATTACCTAATGTATCACCATCATATACAGCAGTGTCTTATATGTTAGAGAAATGTGACTTTTGAAATTTTGAAAATTGAGTTCCCAAAGGTTGACATGACACCAAACATCTATCTTGCTCTGATGAGGGATGTGCACTTTCAGATTACTTAATGATTAAACATCGTCACTCTCGCTTGTCGACCTAAGATTCCCTCATCAGTTGAACGATCCATTGTGTTGAAAATTGTAGGTTTGAAATGCAGGTTGTGTTGTGTCTAAGCTGAAGTGCAGCCATCTGCCTCTATTCAGTTTTAGCTTTAGCTTAGCTACTGCAATATTTCTATAAAACTCTACTACCCGGATGTAAACCAAGCGGCAACCTCCAGTCTCAAACTATGAAGCCCATGCGGAAGTGTTATAAGCTGCAATTCATCGAGAATCCTCTTGTGGCTGACCGCAGAAACACCGGAAACCACATAGACACCAATTCAAAAAAGACGATCTTTGCAGCATTAATAAACATGTTTACAGCCTGGTTCAAAAAACAGCTTGGCTCTACGTAGCTAATTTCTCTATCAGCACACACTGTACGGGGGGTGAATTTTTTTCTAACGCGACGGTTCAGAAGATATTAAGATTACGAGTTTTGCACAAATAAGGACATGACTGACTTGACTCCCGGACGGGCTCACATAGCTGTTGGCTAGGAGGCTCAAACCCCACCTCTTTACGTCACACTCTGCCTGGTTGAGGTCTGCATTTCATATATGGCTGCCGCTGTCCATTGGCTTCAAAACAGCTCTCAGGAACAGATGGTTGACGTCACGGATACTATGTCCATTATTTATACAGTCTATGGTGTAAACAGGCACTGATACATCTCATAGCTTGGCCCGATTTGGCAGTATTTGATGTTGTATGTGGGCTGTGTCTGGTTAAACTGACATATAACTACTCGACCACAGCAATGTGTAACCAGCACAGAGGACTGAAGGCTGGTGGCGCTAGCTCTGCTAATGTAAGCCCCAGTCAGTAAACCAATTTCACATCATTTACCTGCTAACTCTGTGACCCTGTGTTTAGCAATGTTAAATAAAATTGTGCTCAAGTTGAACTCTTCCTGAGTGTTCTCTTACCTTCAAACTAGTTAATCGCGATTTCAATTTCCGTTTAAACATTTCCGTTTACACCCTTGGCTGAAGTGTTGTTATGTTTCTGCAGGGCTCTAGACCAATGTTTCATGTCAATGAAATTTAACAAAGATCGTTGGTATAACTGTCTTGATTTCCAAATGAAAAAACAGTGTATAAGGAAGAGGGTTATGGCAACACATCTATTTAAAATTACATTTTTGGAACCCAATTAGCTTCAATTATACAACAGCTCATGTTAGCATCAACCACTTAAAGCTATTTCTGGTCCTGCACAATCTATACAAACGTTCATGTAACGTTAATGTTGGCAGGCAAACGGATGTTGGTTAGAAAGTTGTTGGATGCTAACCTCTTGTGACTTGTCTGTACCTCACGAGTTATCAGAAAGGCTTTTATTGTCTTCACATGCAACATGGTCCTGTGTCCTTCTATATCATCACCATCAGGTGTCTTTTGAGTTGCTAGCCAATAAGAAAGTTGGTTTAATGAAACCTATTTATCAGACTGACTTTGTTTATATCCTTTGCACACCAAGGAAACAGCAGGAAGACATTAAAAAAGCATTTGAGACACACTGACTCAGCACAACATGCAGTTTATGATTTATTTATTGGTTGAAAGTCTTGTACAACTTTAAAAAAGATCCTTGTGTTTGGATAAATGTATAAAGAGTAGTGTCTCATTTTCTTACCAGTCACCATCTTGCAGCACTTTGTTATCGTCTACCTTGTTAACAGCTAATGAAATATTTAGCTTCTAAAGAGCCATTTTTTCTCCGAGGAGCTGGGCTTGACCACATTGAGAGTTATTAAAGGGAGTGGAAATTGGACTTGCATTCATCAAACTGACAGAAGAACAGCTCCAACCCCAATTAAATGATAATGTTCACAGCTTGATTCCTCGTCACCCAGATGGAAAAGAACCAAATTCATTGCAGATTAAATAAAATATACACTTAAACTTAAAAGATATACTGTTAAACGTTTTAGGCTCCAACTGACCAAAATGATGTTGTTTAAAATGTTATTGTGCAAATTAGATTCACATCCTAACACTTTAGGGGACCGGATAGTTTATTGTTTGATAAAGAGGATTATTTATTTCAGGCCTGGTCTAATGAATCTTGCTTTGTATTCTGTGTTTTCATGCAGGAGCAAAGACTAAATTCTTTATAGCTTAGTCATGAACTGTGTCAGAATGTTTTACATATTCCAGAGAAAACACTGCTCTGCTTGCTATTCATAGGAGACGTCTGTTTTGGCAGAAAGATAAAAGTGTTTTTTTTTTTAAAGACCTTTCTTTCAACTGTTCCCTTTGACTGAAATCTAACTTTTAAAACAAACATCTAATGATACGACTTGTTCAGAATGCTGCATGAATACCAAGTTGAAGTCAGTAAATAATCATCGATCCTCTGAGCGACCACTTAAAGGTCTGCAGGCTTGGATCTCAGATAATGTCTGCAGCACCAAAAACCCCAGTGGGCTTTGAGAAAGGCCACGTCTTGGCCTTCAGTTCATGTCTGCGCCTTCCTACAAACCCTGTCTATGAATCTCGTCAGACAGATGGCACACCAGCTGAGCCGCTGGCCGTGCTGCTTTTGTAAACACTGGAGTGACTCAGGAATGTCAGACAGATATTCTAACCAAGACTAACACAGACCCTTAGTACTGGAACCTCACTTTGCTTCATCCACTGAAAAATTATACATGAGGAGGATGCTATTGATACCACAAGTGTCTGACGCCTGTCCACAGGAGGTTTGTTTCATGGTCTGTTTGGGCTCTGAACATATTCTGAACTCCAGCTAAGAACTAATAGATCCAAACAGCCTCCTAAAACACAGAGCCAGGCAGGATGATACAGTGATTTATTCCTGTGTTTGCAACCTAAAATAAATGACTCATGGGTTAAATTTTTTTTTTAAATTGCTCCAGGACATTAGCTCATCATCATTCATCGGGCTGCTGAACAGGATGAGTGCAATTTAATCCCTTGAGGCAACTGTGCCGAATATCAGAGTGCATATACAGAGATGAACTTGTTAAGAAAAACAATGGTCTTCGTAGTTCATAAAAAGACATCAGTATTAATTACAGTCAATCTTATGAGCATTCCAAATCTCATCACACGAGCTTTAAATGATGACCAGATGCTTCTTTAAGTGCTGTAAAGTAAACTAACAGATTGGCTTGGAGAGAAATGAAATCAAGGGCTTGAAGTCAGAGATGAGGAGCTCTGAGACAGAAAGTACAGTGCTTCAACAATCAAAGACAAGCAAATCCTCTGAGCCATCCCTCCAAATACCACCCAAGTCACAAAACCACCCAGCTTGACAGAGAATCAGAGCTCATCATGAGTCCCACCAGGAGAAGACTCCTCTGTGTTTTGTCTCTGCAGTTTTCACTTTCTAAATTTACAGCACCGTGTCTGCTGCTTGTGTAAGTGACCCCAGGTGAGGAAGTGTCTGCCCTACACAGCCTCGCTGGTCCACGGCTGAACTCAGAACTGCTCTTAATCCTGACGGGATGACAGAACAGCTGAGGAATTTCTCTGCTCTGTGCCTAAACCAACCTGTCAAGACGCTCTCTCTGGGCCGAGCACGTCCCTCTTACGTCCCCGTCGGCTCTCACGTGGCCCCCCTTTGTTGAAATATGACCTCCAAATACCAAGCCCTGGCCTAAGTAACCTCTGCAAACACTGCCCACCTACGTGCAGATGCATCCGGAAAATGTCTCTCCTTGCCATAGTATGTTCAGTTAAGGCTGCAGACAGATGGCAGAAACCATCCTCTCCTCAACTTACCTACCTGTATGCTGGATTGTGTTTGTTGAGGACAGATGTAAAGTGCCAGCCTTCCTTTCTTTCCTTTTTTAGACCTCTGCAGATGCTGTTCTGTGCTTGTGTAAGGCTAACGAGAGACTCTTCCAGATGTTGGTGTGAAGCTCCACAGCTGAGCAAACAGCCAATGTCTTCTCTACAGCATGACATGTTTAAAATGACACGCTGGTCCAAAAAGGAGGAGACCAGCTGAGTTCAGAGGAACACAGCGAGCCTACACTCATCGCCTGATCAGCTTTTGGATCAATTTTTGGCTTTTCAGATGGCAATGTTCGCCTGACTTTATAAGTGACTCAAACAAAGATAGGGTCAGCATATATCAACATAAAAACAAAAAAAAAACTTAAAAAGAAATCCTGCTGTCAATCAAACCAGACACTTACATCACAGTGACTATATTCATTTCCTTTTTTCAGTGTTTATCTGTGCATCATTTTTATATTTGAATAGCAAATTATGGAACGCCTGCAGAAGTTGAAGATGGTATAAAATATCTGTGCTTAAAAGCAGAATTTCAATATGTTGTCATTTTTACTTAGACAGACAGGATGTAGACTTGTACTACTTGTGTTCAAATCCAGACTTTAAACTTCCTTTGAAGCAATCTTTTGCTGAAATAGTCACTGTCTGTAAATATTGTCCTGAAAATTCCAGGACGGACGGGCCTGGAGTTGACTCAACATGAGTTTGGGGAATTTTCCAGACACTTTCAATAACAGAGACAATCTATTCTGGCAGGGACACACCTTGGCAACTTCCAACGTAAACCCTTTCAATTGGGCTTAATCTCTGCGGTCCGCTGCTTTCTTATGATGAGACTGAGCTCTGTTTCGTTGTAAATACCCAGCATGTGTGCATTTAACAGTACATACATTGTCTGGAGCCTGAATGTTTTCCATTATATCGTTCAAACACACTTCATGATGTATATAAAGCATGTTAAAGAGTGATTTGCTCAAGGTAAAAACATCTTTGAGTCAGGTGAAGCACAACCCACTAGAGTGAATAAGATCTCTAAATGGTTGGTGTTTCTCTTTCCATTCTTTTGTTGAAAAAACACTATCCTCTGAAAAACATCTTTGGATGACTCTGTAACAGGTTATGTCAGTCCTCTCCCTAAGAGAAAGTATCCATGTGTTATTTAATGCTGGTCATAAATGAAGCCAGGAAGCAGTCCCTCACAGCAGCTTGGAGACACTTCTTCTTACATGCAAGGAGGAGGAGAGAGTAAAGTGAAAAGCCCCCCATTCATTCATGGTGCTCTGGCTGTGTTTTAGTAGATATGGCATGGCGGTATAAGATCCTGCGGGCTGTGTCTTCACAGAGGTCTGTCAGCAAACATGCCGCCAGCGTCTGCCTGGAGTCCTGTTTGTCTCTGAGGCCGCAATCTGCACGTGTCACTCAAAGTAAAGATCCTCCATTCAACGGGACGAAATACAGATTCAGTCCTGCACAGCAAGGACATTCAAGACGTACCTGTCCACTAAAAGGATGGGAGGTAGTAAAAGAACCTTTACTTTAATAATCCCTCGTAATTTTTAATTTAAGTGTGGTCAAGCAGCTACAATCTGGACAGGATCCCTGGATCAATAATCAAATGGATAATCGTGATATTCAGACAGGTTTTTAAGGTCAAACTGAAACTTTTGTTTATTTAATCAAAAGAAAAAAGAAGAGTTATCACGATAATAAACTCTCCACCATCTTTATTGCATTGAATTCAACATACAGGCAGAGAACGATGAGGTTTCAACAATGATAATAGTAACAATTTCCCACATTTTCCATTCACTCAGTTAAGAAACAGGCACACATTCATAAACATTTACAAACATACCATTTAACATAAATTGAGATACTTAAAGATGTGACCAACAAGTGGTTAAAGGATGAGTCTGAGGATATTCTCTTTTTTCTTATTGTCAACAAATCCAAAGACAGAACCAGCAATGAACTGATCTAACTGACGAGTGACGTCTTTGTATCCAAGGATGTTATTCCTCATTCCTTACTCAGAGCTTCACTGATGCCCTAACTATTTTAGCCGTGCAGTTAAACTTTTGCAATTGGGGTAAATGTTCATGAGGACTTTCAGGAAAGGGATAGTAGTCAGTGGTTATGCTTTGTGTCAGGGTCTTTTCCAGCCTGAAGGGATTCTATTTGGCATAACTGACTAACTATACGTCTTCCTGCTTATTAGCCGGTGACCAACTAAATATATAAACGAGATGGCTAACCACTATAATGCTAACGAAAACAAATGTTTTCGCCACAATGTTCCACTCTATAATGCTAACAGAATCTAATGTTAGATTTGCCTCAGTGTCAACCATATAGTTTCAATAAGCAGGAGTAAAAAGTACTCTTTTCTCTGGATTGATTTGATATGACTTGCATGAGTTAATAACCGATGTCAAGGCGTTTGACCAATCACAATCAAGTATTTAACAAAGCTGGGGGATCAGTGAGAAAGCGGTGTAATAATTAGGAGTCAATTCCACCTTCGCCAAAACTTGAATCTGGGGTTGGTTCCATCAACTATACTACTTTTGCTGCTTGAGTAAAAATTGAAATATAAAATGGTGCCTGGCAGTTCTGGAAACTATTTAATGTTTTTATAGCAAAACTCAAAACTTGTACTCTGATTTTTGTCCTCAGTGGAGCGTAAGAGTCACAGACCAGATAGGAATGTCAGCAGATATTGTGAGTCTATCTGAGCAACATAGTGCTGGTTTGGGTTCTTTGTGTACGATGTGTTAATAATACAAATATAGAACATCTTATCCTTTAAAAACAACTCAAAAAAGTGATGTGCACATAAAAAAAGGAAGTAGAAACAATACAACAAAGACAACATGCAACAACAAATGATTCAAGCGACTAACCAGCATTCAAGAAGTAAACATACAAGACAACACTACTTAAAGGATGTAAGACAAACAACAAGAGAGTTTTGTTATGCATTATGGCACATTTGTAGACGTAAAAAATCAAGTCAATGAGAGGATCTCACAAGTAAAGTGTTTGCATGTATGTGTAGAAAATGCAACACAGACTAGTCAAACACTTTACCAAAGGCACTTTTTGTTGGTCAGTGGATGTTGCTGCACAGCACAGAGAGATGATCGCTGTAAATCTCCTATAAAAAAGTCTTCAAAAGAACAAGTTCAACCCCTGAAAAAGAAATAAAGATTAAAATATTGGACTAACTTTCTAAATACACAAGATTTGATGCATTATCCCTCAGTTGAAATCACCACCCTGCTCTTCTCTTTCATATATTCTCAGTCCTGATTCAATTCTTCTTGTATCTACATTACATACAGAATATTAACGCTTACAGTAGTGTTAAAAATGAAAATGCATCACCACATGCAATGGAAATGTTCTTACCTTGTTACTCTGCAGTTGCGTGTCTGCACATAGATCCCTGTGTATGTGATATCACATCTCACAATGTTGTTGGTGAAATCCGACTCGGGCACATGGAAATTTGGATTAACAGTAACCTGCAAAGTTCATAAATGAAAACAGTTTGAGCTTCCTGCAGGAACGTCTGTTTAATAAATCTCCATGAAGAGAAAGAAGTGTTACTCTGAATTGGAGACGTTACCTTCAAGATGTAATTTCCTGGAGGTACATCAGTGATGTCGATCCACTGACAGTCGATGTTTGCAGCATAGACATCGTGGCAACCCGGGCTCAGTCCCTGAAAACACATTATAACATCCCCCCCAAGTGTGTTTTAAAGTCTGACTCTGACTCTAGAGACAAATCTGATGACTACTTTCCTACAAGAGCTGAAAATGATTCAAGTTTTAATTATTCAAACAGTTCTCTGGACAAAGAGCTGTTACTAGACACCAGCACTAAACTAAGCAGTGAAGAGCCAGAATCACAGAGCCAGACAACAGATAGAATAAATATTCTCATGTCCTCAGGATGTTGTTTTCTCTTATTGGCATCCATGGAGTTGTAGTAATAAAAACATTTCTCAGAAGTGGATATGGAGGATGTGCAATCCAGACCCCAGAATAGAAGTAACTGTATAAATCAGGGCTTTGATACCTCCACTGTGTTTGGTTTGACTTCACCAGATAAAAAAGTGTATTGTTTACATACAAACTGGCTTTCTCTCTATAATGACTTACTGAGAAACCATTCTCCAGCTTTCCTTCTCTTGTAAAGAAACAATCAGAACTCTTAATACATCAATTAAAGGGGCACGCCACCACATTTATAGATATCAAAATCAACTCACGAATCAATGATGGTATGATACAACTTATAGAAACAGTAAAAAAAACCTTTGGTTGTGATATTCCATATAAAGAGGGTTGTCTCATGAATGTATACTGGCTTTTAACAATGGTCTACTACGTTGATTAAAGGTGTAAAGTTTCCAAGACAAAGCAGGGAGAATCTAAAGAAACACACTTTCAAGTTTTATTCAAACTGTGGGAGCAAAATTTTAAGATCTCGACCAACTTCATAGTGTTTAAAACATATTTACAGCATTAGATATCAAGATATAACATTTGATGTTTAAAAAAACATCTTATAGATTCTTGATTTTTTTTTTTTTTTTTTTTTTTTAAGTTATATTTTTGGCCTTTTTGCCTTTATTTTATAGGACAGGTGGAGAGAGACAGGAAAATGTGGGGAGTAGAGAGTGGGGGAAGACATGCAGGAAATGGTCGACCGGCCGGGAATCGAACCCGCGACCCCTGCGACAAGGACTGTAGCCTCTATATGTGGGGCGCTTAGACCGCTAGGCCACCAGCGCCCCAGATTCTTGATTTTTATACCTCAGATCTGGGCTTTAGTCACTTTGAGGTTCACTGGCTTTTTAAGTTTTGTCAGACCAATTTGTTAGGGGAAAACTAATCAGCTCAGGATTTTCATTTGCATAGACCACAATACCTCTGGACTCAGTTGGACATTAATTAGTTGGGCATTTAAACTTCAACCAAAGTTGATAAAAGTGGTAACACTTGACTCTATAGTGAAACAATAGTTTTAGGGGCAGTTGTTTTGTACTAGATGCTGTATCCACTCTGGTTGTTTACTTAATTGCCTCAGTGGCGCTCCTCTGTACACTTAACGTCTGGACAGCATCATTGTATTGAACTTGCCCCATTTCAGATAAACAGCTGTGATTTGCCTGACCAGCGCCAAGTTGGCAGGAAATCTGTCTGAAGCAAAGAAGAACCAGACATCTGCCAGCGTGAACGCGAGTGAGTAGATTGGTCTGATTCTCAATCTGATTTTTATTAAGAGTTTGTTGACTCCAAAACTAAATAACCACTTAATAATGAGGGGACCAAACCATGTACATTTCTTCTCCAAAGCACACTGGACAGTACTATAATTTAGGCCTTATGTGGAGATGTACTTTGTGTGGGAGAAGAATATTTGTCTGGATAAAAGTTACCAAAAAAACCCTGGATTTCTTTGGACTTTGTTCTTCAGTTCAATTCAGTAAAAAGCACATCATAGATGAAGAAGCTGATCCTCCTGCTCAAAGGGTATAAAACATTGTCTTTAGTAAAAGTAAAGAAATTACCTGTGTGTGAGATGTGCAGGCATAGCGCCGCCTGAATCCAGCATCACAGCCTGTATCCTCCAGGCAAAAACTGGCCTTATGTCCTTCGGCAACTTTACGTCCAGAGATAGTGTCCAGCAGGTCGTAGTTACTGAAGGCGTCCATGCTGTGGAAATGTCTGAGGGTGAAAACAGAACAAAGGAGAAAATAAAACATGCTTGTTAGTTGTGGCAAGGCTCACATTGGTTTCAGACATGACTTAAAGACCAGTATATTTGGTGTGATGTTTCATTTAAATGACATCAAGAACTCACTGGTGACAGCTGTGCCAGTCCCACTGATATCTGGGCTTCACAGGGAGGAAGTCGGTGGTGCCCTGGTTCTTCACTTTCTGGGGGAAACGCAAGAGGACTCTGAAGTCGATGTCTCTCACGCCAGGTCCATATGCAGACCTGGGATGGATCACAGGAAGAAAAGGGCATGAGCTGTTTTGGAAAGCACCACTGGCTGAGCTCCCAGGGTTAGTTTTGTTAAAGTGCAAACGTTTGTTCCATTGTGCTGCATGCTTTTGGGAAAATCAACCCAGAACATTTATGTGTTGGCAGGACATCATGTTGAAGAATCACTGCTCCATAATAAGATCAAACAGCTTTTCTAACTCCATCAACACTACACATATTCTTCCTTGGTGAAAAATTAGACATAGTTATCTTTAAACAATCCAAATTTATTCTAAAACAAGTTAAATGAAGCTTGGATGAACATTTAAAACAAAGGAAATAGCTGTGTGTAACTGTGTATGTGTGTGTGTCTGCGTACTGTAGGAGTGAATCACTTTTGGCAGCATAGATTACCTGGCCAGACAGTTTTCCTCGGCTGCACAGCGGAGCGCGTACATCTGCATGCGCTGAATATAGGCACCTGCTTGGATGGCGTACGGGTCCGGCACCAAGTCTGGTAGACCTGTGGAAAAAATTAAAGGGACAGTCCAAGTTTTGTAATTTTGTGATTGTAATGTTGCCAGTTTATTTGTGCTGGGAACAATTTCCTGAAATAGACAGTGTCCTGGCTGAAAATAAGAGCGGCAACTTGTGTTTGTTGGCGTAATACAGAGTGTTTTACATTCCTGAACTGTCAGTCTGCGATCCAAACACCAAATAAGATTTTTTTTTTCTTGTCGGACAGTTTTTCTTCTCTCTGATTTACAAAATAAGTTGGACTAACTTTATACAAAAGATACATCCATAAATCAGCTCTAAAACATATCTTTAAGGGATGGATGATGGATCGATCGTTAACATATTTAAAGGACCCTCTGGAACATCATTTATGTTTCAGAATGACAATTCTGATGGCTCAGTTCATATGATTAGCACATTTCACTCACCATTCTGGAAATATCTTGTCCCGTAACCTGTGCCAGGTGGAAGGTGCGCGCGGTTGCCTGACCTCTCTCTTGTTGGATACATGTTGTAGAAAACAGAATTCCTGTTGTGGTTCTTCAGTGGGTTTCGAGGGTCGTCGTTAACCATGTCCTCTCCATTACCACCAGCCTCGTTTGCAGCATCCTCTCTCAGTACTGGGAAAGGAACCGAAGCTGCAGATTCCCTCTCCGGAGTTATGGGATGTGCTGGGATTGATTGATCCGTCTGCGCTTGCTGCCTAGAGCCAGATGTGGCCTCTGGCACCGTGCGTAATTGTTGGTAGTGCGCACCGGGACCCAGGTCTCCTCTTCTAGTGTGCAGTGCAGTCGTATCCATACTGCCACCCCCTCTTCTGCCTGGCAAGTCTGTCAAACTCCCCGCTGTAGAGGTGTTCGCAGAGGCGGTGTGTTCAGGGATTGAGCGTCGTGCGCTTGGATAACCTGACGCTCCCATTAAGTAAGGGCGCTCAGGCTGCTGCGTGGCCCCTGACACTCTACCCCTAGACGGTATTAACTGTCTAACATCGTGACTTGAAGCAGCAGATCCAGATTCTACACCGTTAACAGTCCTAAACTGTCTAGATTCAGTCTGTCTTGGTCTTACAAGCGTCGCTCCTCTGTGCGTAACCGGCATTTGGCTCCTTGTGCCATCCCTTCTACTGCTCACAAAAACCCTCGACTGGCTTCTTGGCCGAACCGGAGACTGGTACTCCATTCCAGTGCTCATTAAACTATAAACCTGTCCATTGTTCTCCCACTGAATCCGGTGACGCCAGGGGCCAGCTGTGCGCTGCTGCTGCTGCTGCTGCTGCCCAAAGATGAAGGGAAGTAGTCCTTGGAAAAAGTATAAAAACAAAAGAGACAATTTCGCCATGACAGAAAAAATAGACAAATAAATGAAATCCTTCCTGCAAACCAATGATAAACCAGGTTATGAGATGAATCACGCGTCCAAAGATGTTGCTCAGTGGGAGATTGGATGAGAAGCAGGAGTGCTCTGAGCTTCCCTCACACAGCACAGCATCAGGAGGACAAGGGGAGAGCAGAGGAGGGCTGGGGCCTTATTTCTGCTCGTTTATCGAAGTCAGCCCCGGTTACCAACGCAAAGTCAAACTTTCGAGCAGGAAAATTTAACCCTTAGCTTGCCGTACTGAGGTTCCGTTACACAAGCCTTACACAAGGACGTTTGCTGAGTAAACTTTACGCACGGGTGTGAACTGAAGTCATCTGAATGTGGACATTCAGTCTGGTTATTTTCTAGAAACCAGTCAACCCAGTGGAGGAAAGATTATCTGATAAAATAAAAAAATAATTCGTTTTTCCACCCAAAGTGATGCTTTATAGGTTAATGAGGACTGTTTTTTCCACTTAGAAATGAAATTTAAAATATTTTAGACATACAAATGTTGCGTCAGTTTCCATGTCATGGGGGTGCCATTTAAAGTCAAGGTCCTCACCATAACAAACACATACCAGATGTTTTTGCCAAAATATGAGCAAATTTACAAACGCTGCGCATCCACTCTGGACAGGCTGCACTTCTTGTCCTCATGCGGCACTAAACCTCCACCACAGGGAGGCAGGCTGCGTCTGTGTGTCATCATCTTGCAGACAGAACTGCTCTCCAAGAGTCTTTCATCATCCAGCCTGAGGGATTGTTCAGATCCATTACAGAAACTATGATACTTCATTTTCCTGAACTTGTTTTGTTTCCAAAACCTCCAGACAACATGATCAACAGGGGTAAAAAGCATATCATATATAATAGTAACCAAACTGATCATATCAATTGTTTTGGCTTTAGGTCTAACAATGGGAGTATATGGAGGTGCACTGTCCATATCGATATGCAGTCAATGTGCAAACCTGTGAACATGCTGCTGAAAATTAGCAATACAAACAAAGTAGTCAGTTTGAGGTCTGTGTAAGGAGTTTGTAGCTTATTACACAATCCAATGGAAGTAAAAGTGATGCCATCTTAGGACTTACAAAAGCAAATTTCTCTATCATTTTTCATCCCTGTTTCTATGTTTGCAACGTCCTCTCTCAGCTCTCTTTGCAAGGGACTAAGTGCTAGACCTTAGAGTTTAAAAACTTTTTCCACAGTCAGTATTAATAATGACTGATACATCAGACTTATACATGTACAGGACATAGCCAGTAAAGAGATAAGACTGTAGAGCTTTGTCCACAGCAAGCACAACAATAAAAACATACAAAAAATTCCTTACAGGAGCTTTAATATGTGATTAATATTAACTGTTTAAAAAATGGAAGAACCCCTTTGGTTTCTGAAGAGTGGTTTTAAAGCCAATCAAAGGCAGTTGCCATATTGGAAATGCTGACTTAACCTGACTTTCAGTTGACCTACAAACAGGCAAAGAGGTGGAACTGAGATGGGCCTTAAGCCTCCTGGCAGGCAGTTACATCTCACACAAAAACAGACATGACTCTGTAGTGGACATGACTGCATGGGCTCAAAATGGACTAAAAAAATCAGCATATGTGAACAAAGTTTTTGACACTGCATACACAAATGCAGGTTAAAACTGTACTATGCAAAGAAAAAAAACATATATAAACATGATCTGGAAATGCTGGCAACTTCTCTGGGTCAAGGCCAGTTAGGATTGGTGAGCGTGAAGGGGAAAACTGTACTGTGGTCTGATGAATCAAAGTTTGACATTCTTTTTGGAAATCATGGATGCCTTGTCCTCCAGACCACTAGGCTTGTTATTGTTCAAAATCCAGCACCCATTGAACAACATAGGTTTTAGAGCAATATATGCTGCCATCAGGAAAATATCTATTTGAGGACAAAAAAAACTGTGGAAAAAAAAAACGTGGTTTCCTCAGTTCCCAAACATTAACAGAGTTTTGTTAAAAGAAGAGGTGATGGTAAACATTACCTGTCCCAACTCTTTTTAAATGTGTTGCCGGTATCAAATTTAAAATCTTTTTTATGAAACAACATTTTTCAGTTACATTTTCACATTCAATATAAGCTTTAAATTATTTGTAAACCATCAAATTCTGTTCTTTTTCAAATTTTACACAGCGTCTCAAGCTTTTTGGATTTGGGGTTGTAAGGTTAATTAAAGCCTGTTATTAATTACTATCACTCTGATCTTTTAGCAGGGTAAGACACACACCCTGCTCGAACAGCTCAGACTTTGTCAACTCTCAAATGAAGATCCAAATAGGGCATGAAGATGGTGAGTCTGTGTGCAGTTCTATTTTTAACCTGCCCCTGGTCCAGAGTCTGGCCCCGCCTGTTCTTTGTTGCTGCTGCAGTCCAGATTTATAAGAGCCGCAGATCCTCGGCACTGGTTTGGCACAAGACTTCCCGAGCAGGACATGTAAACCACAAAAGTTAGCCAGTAAGTATTAATGCTGAATTGAGTCTTTCTTGTGTGTCTGACGTGAAAGTAAACAAATCACAACAAATGTTGCCACAAAATCTTTACTGTAAGTTATCAGTGTTTGGAAATAAAATAAACACTTTGTGGTTGTTTTCTTGGTACACCTACAGCAGCAGCAGCAGCAGATCCTTCCCCGTGTGAAAGACTAATTCTTTTACGCTTTGAATATATCTTATCCCATGAATCTAGGTATCCAGGGCTGCTCACAGCTTTGCTTCTTGTGAGATTAAAGGAAGATGATGGTCTTAAAATGGTTTTACCACAAGAAAACTTCCCCCACAAGGAATACACCTGTTGTCTTCCCCTGAGGCCTCACACTGCCATTCTGAGGAGTTTACACCTAAATGATAGATCCAGAGGTTTACCACAGAGCATGGGGAGACAATGCAGGTGAGACGCTGAACAAAATGTGTGAAATAAATGAAATGAATACACTCTGTCATGTTTGAGTTTTGAAATAAAAGTTGTTTGAGCAGCTGATTTAAAATAGAGATGCCTGATAATGATGAATTACAGGATATTTGACATCTGCAGACGCTCTGGTTTCTTGTGACAGCTGTCTTGCTTGTCGTTGATTAACCATTGCCAATAATCAGTGCTGCCAGCTCTCCTCACGTTTCAGTTTCATACAACCTGTTTCAGTATTCACGTTTGTAGATCTGCACGTGACAAATTAAGAGTTGAGGCTTTTAATATGTGAGCTATTACAAACGGTCACTTAAACAACGCCAGGAAATGGACCCTGACCTAGATACCCGACAGTATGACAGGGTTAATCTGACTGAAGGCTGCTTGAGGTCTAACATTTTAAAAACAAGTTTTTATTCCCTGAAGTTTGAGGACCAAATATCTGCACTGTTAGAGAAAAAGATACATGTATTATCAGGCTAACAAGAGTCATTCTATAAATATATGTTTATTTTAGAAGTGGATAAACCTATAGATAGTTGTTTGGCATTTCCTGCTCCAATCCAAGAGAAATCTTACATTTTTATCTAATTCACACCCTTTTTTTAAATTGTTCTTTGTCTCATATTATCTCTAATCTATGTGTAAGTGAGACAGCAGACCTAAATTCAAGCATTCAGTTAAATGTATATAAATTAGATTGATCCAAAAGCTTTCTAAAATAAACACATTAAGCAGTTGAAAAATAATAATTAAATGTATTAAATAAAAGAAACGTTACAAGTACAAGTCTAAAACTTAATGGGAGATTCTGATTTACATTAAATATAATCTTCTTTACATGTGTCTAATTAAGAGGGAGTTATAATGTGATTTAATTAAAGTTACTCTGACAGCTTATTAACTACAAAGAACACTTAAAGGAACAGTTGCTTATTCCCAAGCCAGCTATGGCAAGAATAAAATTACAAAAATCTGATAAAATAGGAAAATAAAAAGGAGTTAAAAAATATAATAACAATAATAATAGCAATGATAAAGGTAAAATAGAATAAAATGAAATAAAATAAAATAAAACAAAACAAAACAAGATAAAATAAAATAAAATAAAGTAAAATAAAATAAAATAAAATAAAATAAAATAAAATAAAATAAAATAAAATAAAATAAAATAAAACAAAATAAAATAAAATAAAATATGGCCATATCACTGAAGATTAGGATTAGAATCGAGGATAGATATTAACACCGTGTCAATATCTTTTTCCTCACTTCGGCTGTAATGAGCTTCTAAGAGAGGACAGGAATGAACCATGTGATCTGCTGTTCTGTACCTGCTCCTCAGCTGCCATGTGAAACTTTACTGGCTCCCCATGTCAGTTATAACTTTGCGTTAGTGCGAACTGATCAGGATCAAATGCCAGTTACATAATCAACCACAAGGCTGCCTTTAAAAGTCTAAAAAGATGACGCAGGCTCGACCATCTTCTAATTTTACAACATAAAAGTGTAACATCTTACTGTACACCCTTCTATTTGGCACTCATAAGCAGCATGGAAACATTGAATATATGGTTATAGCTTGGGCTGCTAAATTTAACGTGTTAATCGTGATGATTAAGGTCCAAAATTAATGCATACATTTTTTTTAATCACATGCTATTTGTCCCTTCGGGCACGCTGTAGTTTAACCCCCACAGCGTCTTTAGACACCACTGTGCTTTTGAATGCCACGTGTGACTTTGAAAAACTGCCAGATGGCTCGTTTCATAACTCAAACCAACATGCCGTTTTTCAATCAATCAATCTTTATTTATAGAGCACCTTTCATACAAATCAAATGCAATTCAAAGTATTTTACAGTGATTGAAAAAAATAAAATAAAATAAAGGCTAAACATTTTATTTTAAAGAAAGCAAAAATGGATTTCAAAACAGGGACTAATTCATACTAACAAAAATAGAATATATGTTATCAAAGATAAGTTAAAATATCAAAATGACAATAAGAATATAAATAATCCAAATAAAAAAAAGTGTAATGTTAAAAGTTGTAGATAAAACTGAGCAAATATGAGAAAATAATACTAATAAAACAATAAAACAAGATTAAAATTAATCTAAAATTTTTAGTTTAAACATTTAGTGACCCTACATTTGTCAAATAGAATTCAAATATCACATAAGTTCTTTGAGTTTGAGCTAACACCTACAAGCTAAGCACACAGTTGCAGCTAATCAGACTGATGTCAGAGGGTAACTGCATCACAACAAGCCAGAGCTCTATTTTGCTATCTTATAGTGTAAATCGCCACAGATCTGTGGATGAAGGTACATTTAATTCCTCAATCAGGAGACTGGAAAGAATCACTTAACATCATTTTTAGGGACTTGATTTGAAATCTAAATAAAGGATTTTTAATCATGGGATTAAAAACGTTATTGATTGTGATTCAAATTTATCAGGTTTAGAAAATTAATTGTTTGAGAGACCTAGTTTTAACATGCTATAATGCAGTTTAAGCACATATGGGTCCTTCTGTTGGCACCTATAAGTAGACGCTGGGGTCTGCATAATGTATACAACTATAAAGCTCAAGTAAAATATTTTGAAAAAGTAGATAATATTAATTATTATTTTGTATGTTATTATTAACTATTTATTGATATCTTTAAAGCTCATTTTGTGTTGATTTTGGCGTCCCCTGTGGACAAACTATATCGATATCTCTGATCTCCTTTCTGATTTTATCCTCTACATGTGCAGTTTTTCTCTTTTTTAGGTAAAGATAGTTTCATCCTTTTGTTTTTCAAATTTGAAGCCTGGAATAAACTCGATCATTTCATACTTTTTTGATCAAAGTCATAAATAAGGCTTCTGTGGCAGTGTCTGCACATTTCTTTGTTTGACACGAACTTAGCAGCGACAGTAAAGTACAGTGAAAATAACTCCATAGAAGTAATCAGTCTTATTCTGATAGTGTTTTTGAAGACAGTATAGAGGCTTCAGTATAAGTTTCAGTCTGTCTCATGACCAGTTTAACACTACTTACAGGAGCTGAGCTCTCATAGATGATACAGCTTTGAACTTCACTAACACTAAACGCATGGAAGTTAAAATGTGAACAGGTGTGTATCCTAAGTGGAGAAGTCATACTTGTGGAAGAATAGTTAAAATGACAGTTCTTTTCAACATTATAAACCATGTATTACATTTTATAGATGTTAAAGTCAGCTGTTAGCATAAACACCTTCAGTTGTTCACATGTTCAGCCACAGTGAGTCATTCATTCAGTGCTATAACCACAACTGTTCACATGCCTCGGGGGTCCTCACTTGGGGGTCTGTCCAGCATGTGACAGCCGCTCGTCTCCTGTGTCCCAGCCTCTCCGCCCAAATATAGGCGCCCCCGCTGTACTTTTTGAGGCTACCATAGCGGTGGGTGACGTGGGAGCACATGCCATCCCACAGGGTTCTCACCTTACCCGTCCTCCCTGTGGTGAAGTGTGGGGACCAGCCCCTGAGTCAGAACTGGCTGTGGAGGCTGTGTAGCGGGTGGGTTGGGGTGGGGTGGGTCAGTAATTGGCTGTGCACTTGTTAAATATATTCCTTTGACACTCTCCAGCACTTAGCCTAAATATAAACCGACAGAGCAGCCACCTTCTGCTCCAGACCAACTATTGGTATGTGAACACTCTCAGAAACGCATCACAAGACCCTGAAACCCCCCCTGACACACACCCTCTGCCAGGTCCTGGGACAGAGCCTGGTGGTGTACAGTGTAAGGTGATACAGCTACAGAAAAATCATGTATAAAACTAAAGACACACTGCTTCAATACATTCCCTCTGAGTATAAACCCTTCGATGTCTCAGACACAAGTGATTCATTTTATGGTGCGATTATAAACGCAGATAAGAAATACAACCTTCAAGGTCGGCGTATAATTCAATGAGCTTTCTCTATCAGAGTATCAATAAAAGAGAAAATTTACCGCTCTTTGTTTCACCTCATTTCTCTGATGACTGCGTTGGCTCAGTAGACAGTGTGGCGGATGACTTTTCAAAGGATACTCAATCTTTGCAACAACCTGTAAAGCAAATAAAAGTCGTCTGAGTGGTTGTTGAGGCAGACATATTGCTTCCTGACGCTGCTAAGCTAAAGGCTCGAGTGTAGATGAGGCTTTGCTGACGTAGCAGGGATGCATGAGAAGTTTAACTTAGAGACACATGCAGTGTCTGCTGTGGATGACTCTAAACCTCAACTAACAATGATTCTGTTTACTTGGCTTATTCATTATGACACCTATTGCTGTGCTTGAATGCACAATTTTAGCATTTCTTCTTCTGAACAGTCACACCTACAACACGTGGAGGATATTTCAGATACGTAAACCTCACATTATATTGCTATCCTTCATATAAAAAGCTCAAACATTGAAGCATCTTTTACAATCACTGACAAGATGTAATACTGCTAATCAAAATATTGATCAGTATGTTTCTGTGGAATTAAATATTCAGCTTCAAAGGCTTAAAGATCATTAAAATAAAATACTGTTATTAAACAAGGTCGAGCACACTGAGAAACCTCCTCATGGTGTCTTTAGATGCAGTTGTTTGTGCTAAAGTTTGAGATGCTCAAACTTTACTCTCATACTTTTGCATATCATTGTGTTTCATCTGGCAGCTTAATGTGGATTAAATCTAATCATGTCCCGCTCGTATTTGTTGTTTTATTGATGCTCTTAATCTAATCTGTGTGATAAGGGGCCCTTATTCCAGATCTAAAAGATTTAAACAATCAGTCATAAATGTTTGTGCTGTAAAATGTAAAAAATGTGAGGAATATGTCCTTCATGTGAACTCATGTGGGTGTGTGATGAGTCAGGAGACAGAAAAAAAGACAGGAAACATCAAGTGGATTCAGTCGTTTCATTTTGTTGCGAGACACAAATCCGTCCTCCCAGCGCGCTTGTTAAACTTTTATGCTCTTACACACAGGATCAGAGTAAAAGTGGTTCCGATGTCAAACACTGGGCAGGTCAGAGATGGTTTATCTTTTAGAAAAAGTTACACAAAGCTATACAAAACAGAAATCTTCTGCCATTAGTTCTTAATAAGTTACAGGATTGACTATTTACAAAATCAGGCTAGAAGTACAGAACTGGGGTCACACACTGATGCACAATGATATTTACAAGTCTATACACAGATCCTTCGTTATCCCCATCCTGCTGTGGAGAGACAGAGAGGAGAGAGGTCACTAACACTGAATGATGTGCTCGTCATTAATCTGTTTGTGGAAGTATGTTTAGATGTGTACCTATAAGCTGTTCAGCAGGGAGTTCTGAACGCTATCGAATACTTTGCTGTAGATTTCATCCTTTGAAGTCATCCCGTCAAGGTATTCTGTTTAGAAAAGGACAAAGTAAAAGTGAATGAGAGTCATTAACAGTGAGAGGAGGAGAGTAGAAAAAGGAGAAATGTTGCTTTTATTCTAACATTAAGGAGAAGCAAAGAGAGAAAGAGTAATAAAGACACAGAGATTTGTTGATTCTGTGCACAGGATGTAAGAAACTGGCGTGACGTACCTATCCTGTCACAGTTGTTCTCCATCTCCTTCCTGTGTTTCAAGTACATGGGCCAGACGTGGCCGTCAAACAGGTCAGGGGGGTCAGGGACTGTGTATGACCTTGTACTGCAGAAACAGAATTGATTGAGTCATGTTATAGTCTGTAAGCTTCATTCAACACTTTTCTGTCAGTCACTTGAAGAGTTGGTTACCTTCTCCTCCTCTTGCACTCCTCATAAGGTATGGAAATGTAGAAACATTTGTCGTAGGTGTCAATGAGAGGCCTGCAGAAGGGGAGTGGAGGCTCAGGTTAGCAGAAAGGTCAAAAGGCCTGTGGGCTACATGTTAGGGATACTGTAAAATAAGGGGGTGAGAGATGACCCACCGGTAGTTGTAGATGAGGAACCCTTCTATGATAAGAATATGGATCCCCTCCTCTGAGTCTGCCTCCTCTGCTTCAGGTGACAGGCTGACGCCGTGCGAGCGGGCAAACTTGACCGGGTTCTCCTGCCAGCCTTTCACAGTGTTTACCATGGCCTCCATGTCCAGAGCAGCGATCACTGATACACAACAACAAGAGAAAAAACAAGAGCGGCCTTCACCACATATGCAAGAAACCCTCCTCACTAATGTGCTTAAACACACATCAGTCACCATTAGTGAATACCTGAAGCATTCACAGAATAGATTATTGATTACTTATCATTATATTTACGATTGATTGGTTACCAAATTAGAGAAATGTGTAGGAAAGAAAGAGTACATTACTGCATGGTTTTCCTACAGGAAATCCATTCTTACCATCCCACTGTCTAAAGCCGTCCTCCCCGACTTCTATTTGATCGGGTTTCTGAAATAACAGTCACCAATAAAACATTGCTGCAACCTAGTAACCAGCCGGAGCTGATGGCACCTGGACAGGACAAGTCAAGGACTCGTCTCCACCTAAAGGAGCGCGCTGACATTTTTTGAAAACGTTTTACAAAACGCTGGCGAGATATCAGCTGCAAATTCTCAGGACACAGCTTCGTCTAGTTAAATAGTGTATAATGTTTTAAAATGATGCCGGTAATAAATTATGCTTACAGAGAGGTTCTTATAAAAATCGCGCCTCCGATTTTTTTGTACTTTTACGGACACAGATAAAATTCACGATGTAATACTTAAGTAGTAAAATATCTAAAAGACTTACATGAACTCATTGTGTGGTCAATGGTCAGTAAGTCTTAACTGTCCCTGAATGCAGCACCAAAGGATGATTGTGTTAGATATATTATTTTCTGGCTTTCTGAAGCCAAAGTGTGTTAATGCTCATGCAAATAAAGATGGTTGCAGAATTCGCAACATGATTGGACAAAATCTGAATTTAAGTGGGGACGTTCGGCCCTTTGATTGGCTGTCCAGGAGACAATCAGCCAGATGTATTACTAGGCTACTGAGACGATAGGACATCTGCAGGTCAGACTGGGGGAAACAAAATGTCCTCAAGGGCAAATTTAACAAAGTAAATTAAATTGATGATAAATGATACTTACCTTCACTAAGTGTTAATACATTAAATAACAAAGCTATGTTTTTTATCTTAGCAAGTCTTGATTCAAGTTAGCTTTAAAGCTCTAAAGTAATGTGACTGTAATTCATCCTACCTTGAAAAAGTCATCCTGATGCACCACACAACAGTTGGGTAATGTCTTTAGAAGTCTGTTTGTCAAAGTGGTCTTCCCACCGTTGGTCACACTGAAAGTCAGAAACAGATCACACAGATGAGTTACAATCCAGGTTTCCTCTCAATCAAATTCAAAATCCAAAAAAAAACACAGGTTTCTAAAGAGTCTTACCCTCCAATGCCAATGATGAACTTCATGTTTAGTGTTGTTTTATTCTTGGTCATGTGTGGAATTCAGTAAATAAAAGAAGGGAACCCAGCCAAAGCAAACAATCTGTTAAAGACTTCCTGTAAAAAGCTCTCCTTCTCCTTTGCCACAGACGTCCCCCCCTTTTACTACTTCATTGATAGACAATCTCTCTGCTGGGCATTTAAAGGATTTAGCTGCAGCGTCATAGCCTCTCTTACTCTCGGCCCCCTATATCTGTAGCCAATGAGACGGCTCTTTACAGCTGGGCTGCACCAATGAAGAGGAGGAGGACCCGGGGGCCTCAACATTTGCATGAAAGTAGATCCTTAATTTTCCACCTGCTGTCAGTAGTCTGTGAACATCGGCCAAGCAAATGCGCGGCAAATCCCACGGCTAACAGAGTTCTAGGAAGATAATAGAGAAATATGTGACGAGGCTAAGCTGTGAAACACTAAATTAATTCTCTCTTTGGAGAGAGCTGCTGTCACATGTTGGGGCTTGGACAGGGTTTACTTTACACTGGAGCTTGTGAAATTTGTATCATTCTGTTTAGTTTGAGTTTAGAACTCTAACTCCTCTAATAAAACAAAACAAGTTTAAAGGAAGATGCCACTTGTGGTAAGGGAAATTTGTCTAGAGCCATTTAGAGAAGACACACAGGCTGCAAAATGTTCAATTAATAAATCTAATGTAATATACAAGAGTACAGACCCTGCTACTGAAACATCTGTGTCACAGCTTGGAGGAAAACCTGTTTCTTTTGGATTATTTGGGGGAAAAGTTTCCATGCCCAGACATCTCCACGTGGGTAAAAACCAGAAGTTCTATATTTAGTGGCCTGTTGTGTGTGCGCTTGCTGCGTCACGAGTATTTCTGATGCAACCTGCTGGTGTGTGCGTCCAGCAGACATGTGACCACAGGGTATCGAGTCATGGCTATTGGTCTGATAACTTAAGCGCCCTGTTCTTATCAGCTCTGTTTCTTACACTCCTCCGGATGTGTGCAGTCTAACTTTGTGATTGTTGTGTTTGTACAGTGTTTGAAGACCTACAACTGCTCAGATTCTCTTACTGAAGGTGTGAAAGAGGTGAACTTTGAGTCCTTGCTATCAGGGCACATGGGTTCATGTTCAGGGCTTCATCTTTCACTGACAATCCTGATGGAGATGTTATTCCAGCTGACACTGTGTGATGATGATGGTGTGAGAGCAGAGGAGAGGAACTTTGATGAGTTGTAGTGTGATTTGAAGAGAAGAAGAAATGTGCATACTGGTTCAGAATTTGGGATTACAAAACTGTCCCCTATGGGCTGACACAAGTAGGGCACCGTAACATATGGTGAACCATGTGTGGCATGTGGTGCACATACATTTTCCTTATGTCACTCACAAGTCAGACGGCGTTACTTGACCAGCAGTTAGGTGAAGAATTCTTCTACTTTCAGTACCACGGTTACAGTCTTACCTTAATTTTTAGTTTCAAGCTTCATAGAATCTCTTAAGGTAAAATCCAGAGCCTAACCTATACAATCAAAAATCTTCAGGCATCAAGAAATAGTTAGATATTTTGTAAAACACACTTTTAAATACAAAAATAACATTATCAGTATCACTCATTCTCTGTGTGTAAATTACGGCTCCTAGAGGTAGAGAAACATCCCACTACAGTCATCACTTTGATCTTTGTGTGTCTCAAGCTCCAGAAAACAGAACTGTTGGTCTCTTGATCTGACTTATGTAAGTCAAAAATTGTTCTCCTGAAATTGAGATTTTTGTTTACATTTCTTATTCAGTACAGAGTAAACAAGAAACAGGAACATATCAGGACATTAGTCATAAGTGCAACTTCACCGATAGCTCAGTCATCACTTTAAAAACACATTTGGAGTGCTGTTTGTCAGATAGATGGGAGTTACATTTTGTACTGGCTAACTGGGAATCATTATCTTCCATACTGCTTCTAATCGGTATGCCAAGCTATGCTAAGAGCCTCTTGACTCTGGCATTATAGTTGAGTGAGGCTTATGGATTTTCTCACATTACTCTCAGCAAGAGCAAATGTGCCTTCTTCACAAAGGTCACTGTGTTCTTTTAAAACTCCTGTGAGGAGTTTTCAGCTGGTTGTGAAACAGACTGATATAACCATGATGTCTCTCTATGACCTTACAACGAAAATAGACCATTGGCCACAAGATTGACAGTTACTATAATGTATATTTTAGCGCCTTCAACTGCTACAAGAAGGTGTTGGACCAGACGACTGACAGCATGCTGTAGACACAGACTTTATACAGTTTCCATCACAGTGAATCACAGTGACTGACACATCTGGCTGTTAGAAGAAAGCAGGAGGAGATATTTCATCAGAAAACACCACGTACACATGTTGAGAGAAATACCAGTAAAGAGGTTTCCCTTTGTTCACAGGGGGCGCCAAAATGAACACAAACATACAATTCCTTACAGGAGCTTTAAATTCAAGTTAACATTACGGTTTTCTTCTTTTTATAAAAAATAACCACATTTTACAGCTCTATTGTTTATTCATACATTCATGCTGACATCTAGTTCTGTACTATTAAGGACCAAAATATATTGTGTGGCAATTTCACTGAGTATAATTTTTTAAATGACTGAATTTAAGAATCATTAACTTTTGAAATGATTGAATTGGCTAATAGAACTTCATATAATTGAATAATACTTATTATTAAAATGTCTGGTGTATGCACAAGACAGTACTTCTACTGTTTAAAGGTGCAGGTATGTGGTAATCAGCAACATTTGAACAACTGAAAAGCACCATTTGGAAGACAGAAAAATAGTGGTTGTTGTGTGATAGATTGTATTGAAAGATGATCATATGTATGCATCAAAGGAGCTTCTTGTCTTTGAAGGCCACTGTTGCTTCCCTGACAGGAGGTGTGAGTAAGGGAGCAGTTCAATCTAGAATCGGGCAGCTGGATATTGCTCAATATTCCCATTTCTACATACTGTTCCTTTAAGTTGACTGTGGGGTTTTTATTGCACAATACCCTGTGATCACAGTGACATTGCATATAAAAATAAAGAGGGGGGACTTCAGGAGTGTTGTGTTCAAATGACCCCTATGGAGAGCAGCACAGGACTGTCAGGTGACAAAAACATTAACTGGCTGGAACATTACATTCGTAAATCCTAATTCTGGCTCTCATCAGTAACTGTCCATCAAAATGTGACAAATCAATGTTCCTGAATGTGCTCCAGTTTAATGACAATATAAACCGGGATGTCAATCAGCGAGGCTGACTTTGTTCTGCATCAGAGGTGACAGGAGCTTATAATCATAGCACGAAAAAAAGCCTGTTGTAGTTCACTGGTTTATTTTTTTACAAACAGTAAATGGCACATTTTCATAAATAATACTTTCAGCATTTATTTTGACTCTCTCCTTAAATATATTTCTTTTATAACAACTGTAGCTTTTCCAACTTGTAAAAGTACCTTTTGAAACATAATGGCAAACAAGTTAAAAACTCAGACAGAGACAGAAGGATATAAACAAGCATGCCAACTGCATATTGAACTCTGAAAACTGTTTACACACGTTTGCATCGGTAACATCTAATGAGGTTGAAGAAGAACAATATCATTGCACATTATTTTTCATGTGACCGAACGACACCCATGCCATTCATATCAAAAACCAAACATATGCAGACACCTCTCAAAAATAAATCTATACAAGTATGTACACTGTAGAGCTGGTAATGATCGGATGATGCTTGTGTCTTCAAGTCCTTAATTTGTCATGTATGTAAAGTCATGCTGTAGATAAAGCTCAACTTGACATGCAGGGAGCTGATACTGTTTTGATTTAGCTTTGTCTTGTTATGCTTTGGTTTAAGTTAACTTTAAGTACGAAGCAGGCATGACGCTGACAGTAATGCATCTGAGAAATGATTGTCTTGCAGGGAATGGATCCATTAAGAGATTTAATCCTGTGAGCAAGTGCGTGATGTTGGTGTAGGCTGGTTCCCATTTTACTGAAAGAATGCTCCCCGTGGTTCCTCAATGTAAAGCTCTGTAATAAAAAGACAGAAGTTTAGTTGTCTTTTTTTCTCCTGTAACTGTTGTCCAAGCAGTCTGAAAGAATCTCCCTTTAATTTGTCAGAGGCATGCACAAAATCTAAGCTAAATACAACTTGACAAAATGCCTATTCATTTTCCCCTGCTTCCTCCTGTGACATTAAGTAAGAAGATGGTGCCTGTGTCCATTCCTGGGCTGTCACCCAGACATCTGACTGATAGCTCCTTTGATATATGGAGGGTGATAGCTGCACAGAACAGCACGGAAGTAAGGGGAGGGGGTTCTAAAATAACTCTCCAACCTTGCCCACCCTAACACAACCCGGCCTCTGTGGTAGGTATTTCCCTCGATTTCAGGACAGGTTGTGCAGTGTGGATCAATTTGCCAGACGTTGGTGGTATGGCCCGTTAAAAATAGAATCGATCGGTTGTGTGCAGGAAGCTTAACGGGATGAGCAGCTGTGCTTTACGTAACACTTTGTGTGGAGGGAATACGATGTGTGAGGATCATCTAACATTTCTTGGACTCGTTCGAAGAGGGAATTTAAAGAAGTGAAACATGACTTGGCAAAAGAGAAAATGAGCTGGACTGGGTGATTGACAGTAATCGTATATGACTACATTTTGTGCTTCAGTCAAGGGTTCTCTTCACATAATTTCTTTATTTAAAATCATTACAATGGCCCTATATTGGATTTATCATTATTATTATTATTATTATTATTATTATTATTATTATTATTATTATTTATTTGTTTCTACTTTTGTATGCCTCTGCTCTTCTTATCTCATGTTTATGGAGCCAAAAAGAACGATATTTGGATGCTAACTGTGAGACAGACTTGATATGCATTGTTACTTCTCCACTTCCTCTCATTACTACAAGCTGTGCTCAAAACATTCCATTACTTATGTTTGTTTATTCTGAATAATGTACAAAAATGAACCTTGTGCTGTATTAAAGGGAACTTGAAACTTGCAACTGAGTCCATTGAATCATTAGACAAAAGTTTATTGTGGTAGTAAATCAACTAAGAAATAGGGTGTTTCCCCCCCTCTGGTTTCATAGTGTCACACTTATTTTTGCAACCAGTAGAGTCCCCTCCTGCTGGCCATATGAAGTAATACAGGTGTAAGGTATGCCTGTGTTGGCTTCACATTTGAAACCAGAAGCTTCCTACATTTCTGAGGTTCATTCTCAGAGGTGTTGTCATGTAACTTCTTGTTTTTGTCTGATTTAAAGTCCAAAACCACAAATGTGTAATCAGCTATGACTTGAGACAGAGAAAATCTTGTGATGGGATGTATTTTACAGGACTAAATAACTGTGATATGAGTTTTCCTCTCACTCTTTCAGCTTGTTGTCTCACTTGACGCACTGAGGCTGTAAATTTGTATATCAGTACCCCTGACGCTGAGGACTTAAAGTCCATGACCCAAAACTCTGGCCAGGCCAGCACCTAGCGTTTGGGTGAATTTATGTCCCGTGTCTCTTTCTGAACACTTAAGCATGTGTATGTAGACAGAAGAGGACATTACCCTGTATGTCAGAGATTAGTTGCAGTGGTATGACATTACAAACCAGCCTGGACGAGTTCAAGGCAAGCAGTTAAGTCAATGAGAACTCTTACCTTAATGTCAGATGTCCCGGCCAACATCTGCTATCATCGACTTCGGTCTGGAAATGACAGATTAAAGTTGAGCAATGAGTTAATATAAATATTTTGCCTGGTCATGATGGCCATAGAAGGCTGTGCTATCTGATACCAAAACATATCTGAGGAAGCTGCACACAAGTTATTTAAAAAAGTAACAACAGACATGTATGTTACATTTTAATGTTTTCTCAATACAGACTGACTAAATCAGATCATCATGAACTTAATATGCACCATGTGTTGATGACATTAGTGACAAAAAGTTTTGAAACAGATCAATTTCTGAACATTTTTCATCTTAATGCGATTAAAGTAAAGCATTTTTCTATCGGACTGTTTTTAGTGCAAAATGAGGTCACCTTTCTTTAGGCAGTGCTGAGTTGGTCTGGTTCTGCTCTTGCTCAAGTCTGTGAGTATGCGAGACAAACATGAGTAGATGCCACTGTGATGCAGGAAAAACAGCATGCAAAAAACTTCTGAAGCCTGAAAATGAAAACGCATGCATATCTGCTCCTCACCTCTCCCTTTGTGCTCTTAGCTTCTCGTCATCATACCTTTAAAATTAGAAAAATACATCTCAGACTGTTGTATGAGCATACGATTATTTTGCACTTATAGTTATATTATTAGTTATATTACTTATATTATTTGCTGTGTTTACGTATTTGTTGTGATGCTTTCCAAAGCATGTGGTTGAGACTCGGCCTACTAAGAATACTGAATTCCAAAGTTTAGCCACCGACACTTTGCTCGACAGTCTGAATACCAATATAAGTTATTTGGAAAGCCCGCTGAATGCTGCAGAGGACTTGGCTGTCATGGTTTCTTTAATATCAGGCCTCAGCTGCTTGGCATTTTCAGAATGACAGAAAGTAGAAAGATGAGATTGTCTTGGGTAAGAGCCAATAATTGCATCCAAGTGCATTTAGCAAATATATAAAGACAATGCTAAATCAAATCAATAAAGTATATCTTTTCTTATCTTCACAATTACATGTTCAGTGTATTGGTGATTTAAACACAGTTTGTCTCAGGTTTTGCTAAATCACTGTGCTGTGGGCATTCCTTCAAGTTCCAATTACTCGAAGCATGCAGTGCACAACCATAGAGTGTATATAAAAGGGCACAACATCAGCTGTTACAGATAAGTGTGGTGTCTCAGCAGTGACGCCTGGTGGCTTAGAGTACTTACTGCAACACACACTCAGGGATCTGCACATGCTCCATGGGGATGATCTGGCTGAGTTCATTCAGGGTGTGAACGTAACGGATCTTATCCATGAACTTTACGCTGCAGAAAACATCAACAACATGCAAGTTATTGACACAGAGTATCCTGTCTGGGAACTTGTATCTCTATGTATGTTACAGCTTTATGATCTGTTTGTAGGAGATTGTCAGCCAGCAGAAAACTGAAGTGACCGACTGATGCACTATAACCCACGCTGAATGTATCCTCACCTGATGAATGGTCTTGAGATGGCCAGGACGGTCCTGATGAACCATGTTGGGTGAGCGATGATGAGACACTTCAGATTCTTCCTCAGTCTGCAGAAAAAATCAGATTTGGAGTTTTTTAAAATTCTTTCCTCCTTATCATAATTAGCTTCATAATTGAGCTCCTCCCATTATACAAAACCGTGAAGGACAAAATAACCTCCATGACAGGGCACTGACATTGTCCTGGTGTCTGTGCAGTAAGGCGCGGCAATAAGCATTATTTACATCCTGCATCTTCTGCTGACTAAAACACTCATTTAACTTCAGAGAAAAACAGAAGAGTTCCCTCTGGTGGACTCAGTCCACAGCAGAACAAATTCTTGTTTTGGTCGTAGAAAGTTCAAGGACCCTTGTGCTAGTTTGTTACATCCCCTCACACTGTTCTTTTCTGCAAATCAGCTGCATACAGCGCCCCAGGAGCTGCCTTTATGTACAGAACTGTCAATCATAGAGTATACCCTTCCTTAATTGCATCAAATAACTAAAACAAAACTTCTCGGAAAAATTAACACTATGCTGTTTTCTAAACTGCCTGCTTTATACCACCTATGATTGCAGTATGTAAACAATGGCCATGCTGATAGCAAAACGGCTTCTGTATCATTAACTTATGATTTATAAAGTTTAGGTGTGGTTCATATTGAACTTGATCATTTTCACAGAATAGAACAGTTACCAGTGGGATGGTTATCACCTCTGTAAATACTGGAAGTGATAACATTCACCAGTGATTATTTGGCATTATTTCACTGTAAATGTAGCAGACCATTAAACATCTGATACAACTCCAACACAGTAGGTGGCAGTAATGAACCTAAAAACCAAGTGCCACCTGTGCTAATATCTTGTCTTCCTTACTTCCTGTCAATCATCTGGTAGCATCTCTTCAGCCAGCTGATGCCAGGCATCTTCCTGCGAGGAGTAGCTCCGTTCAGGTAAATGATCATGTAATCCTCTGCCACCAGCAGCTCCAGGCTGCTCACAACGTACCTAAGGACAGAACAAATCAACTCAGACTAACCTCTGACCAATCATACAGCAGGAAAAAAAAAAGGAACGAAGCAGAGGTCGGTTTTATGATGCATGCTCCTGTGAGAGACTCAAATAGATCTTACAGGAAGAGATTCTCCATGATGTACGTGTAGTCCTCACAGCCACTGTCAGGAAGGTAGCAGGCTGCAAACACGATGATGGCATTCAGACCTTCACCGTAATAACCTGAAAGAGGAGAGAGAATCCTTTTAGCACTTAAAAGGCAGCAACATTGGGAGAGTATGACAGAAGTGACAGCATTATCATAACATGCTGTATTATTTAATGTTTCAGTTAGATCTTATCAAGCAGTACCAGCACATTTGTTCTCAGTGTTTGTTTTAATTCATGAGTGTTGTCTTTTAAATTTTAATCACTGCGTGTCCTCGAATTGTATACTTGTTGTGAGTGGGCGGATGTGGATGTCTACTTGTTAACACTATTAAAGTTTTATTATCTACTTGTAGATGTAAAGCAACATGAGTTCCACTGGTGCATGAAAGAGCTGCATAAATGAGCCTGGTTTAATTAGTTTGTTTGTTACATTAGTTCAAATGTCCCTCGATGGTCTGAATGGTGCTCCAGGATTAGATTCTTTATTTTTAATTTGAACGTTTAGCAGAGAAATAAAAGACAAGGGACAGAAAATCTAAGTATCAGTTTTTTGACCTATAAATAATCCCTTCAGATATAAAGATGAGCTGAGATATCCTCAAGTAAGATTGGTATCTTTAGAGCTTGATGGTGAAAATCACATTTTCAAACATTACATAAAGATAATTGGCAGTTCTATTACCCTTGTTTTAGCATTGTTTTTATTTTATTCTATCTTATTTTAAGTTATTTATTTTTATTTCATTTTTCTGGTATTTATCTGATTGTATTTTATTGAAATGATTTCTTTTTTTTAAAGTATATCTTATTACTATCCTCTATCTTGTTTTAGCTTGTATCATTTTTACCTATTGCTGCTATTTTCTGTCTTTCTATTCCTTGTGAAGCACTTTGGGCTGCATGCTTGAATGAATGAAAGGTGCTTTATAAATACAGATGAGTGGAGAGAGTTGAGAGTTGAGTCCATCATACAATACACTGTATTCTGCCTTCATGAAGGTTATAATGTTCAGATTAAGCTGCTGTGTCAGAAATGTATTCATCAATTCCTCTGAGGCATGCAGTTTATGATTCTTATAAATAGTATTTTGTTGTACTGACAGGACTTTCTCTCATTTAATCGACTTTAAATGAATTAAAGCTCACTTCATGTTGGAGAAATGCATTTGTTATGATTCATTTCTTTATGATTAATAAGGGGTGCACTATGAATTCCTGTTGTTCACCATGAACTAATGAACATGTCAATATGACTTCTATTTACATGCACAGTCCAAAAAAAAACCCTTGTATGTCCAGCAAATTTAGTCATACATAAATTGATGTATGAAGTAACTGTTAATTAACACACCTTAACTAATGATGTATTAAACATGTTTTCATAACATGAAGTCATAGTGACAGGATCATTAGTGATGGGGAATTAGGAATCAATAGTGTACCCCTCATCAATTCATACAAGAGTTCATCACGAGTCATGAATTACTTCAACATGAATTAAGCATGAATTCTCTCTTTTTTTTTTTACCATTATTGTAAAGTATTACCGATGTTCCTGATAAACCAGAACGTTTTGTACTTTATGGTTTATGTTCCCAGCTCTCTTCTCATCTTCTGAACAATTGTACATATTCTTAAAAATAAACTGTAAAATATAATTAAATACACTCTTTAACTAACCTCCGTGTGTGACCACCCTCAGGTAGGGTCTGATGACCTGCATGTCAATCCTCTGCTCCTGGTCACCAATGATCACAGTTCGCCACAGACGACCAGATGAATCTCTCTCCTCTTCACCTTCACCTGGAAGACGCTTGGCAGTGGCCACAGGAGTGTCGTCTGGGTACAAGGTGACACAAGAAAGATATGGATAAGAAAATATATAAAAATCCTTTCGCTAGCCTTCATTTATTAAAAAAGTAAAAGTGAGCACGAGGCAGATTAGATATCGACATTTATTGAAGCCTCGAAAATCGTTGAATCACAAACTTAAACTAACCAAAAACACTGAAAACGGTCTTGAATTGTCCGGGAGAACCAAGGGTGTCCATCTTTAGAGTCTGTTGTAAATAATTCCACATATTTGGAGCACAAGAACTAAAGACATGTTTTTTAAGTTCAGAGTAAACAAGAGATACCCGAGGCATCAGACAGTTAGAGGAACCAACTTTAAAGGTGCTTTTCTACTGCAAGAACTTTTACCTGTGAACAAGGGACCTTTTCAGGAACTATGTGCTTTTAGACCGCAGGAACCAGTGTCTAAATTTAGTTTGTTGGTAGGTAATCTCCCCCTAAAAAGCCTCTGCTTGGGGGGTAGTACTTTTTAAAGGTCCAGTAACTTTGGGGGGTTGGACCTGCAACACTGAACGTTTCTGATAGTTAGATTACCTGCAGTGTCTTTATTTCACCCGCCCTCAACAATAACATCACACACACCTGTTCTCTACTGGTCTGGCAGTGTAGAGCAATTACTTAAATTTTTTCTCCATACATCCCTGGCCTGATGTGCACAATCTCCATGGGACTTCAGGCCTTGGTGGAAACGCGAGCAACAATGGGGCCATTTAGTTCCTTAAAAAGTAGTTCCTGGAAGAGTAGTTCCGGGAACTTTTGGTTGAAAAGCATCTTAATTGTGTGATTTATTAAACTGTATCGACTTTCAATTCAGCTGAACATCCTGGACGTAACAGTAATGGTAACAAGCTGTGAAAACTTAACTTTGAATATGTCTCATGAGACACAACCTGCATATCCTGCTTATATTAAATCTGTTTCTGTCATTAGAGACTGTACTTAAAGGTTGCGGACAAAATTAAAAGGGAACAATGTTTTGCAATGCAACTCACAAAGTTTAAAATACTTATTTTAGTTAAGCTGGGGGACATTATGATATTTTTTAGAGTCTTATTTGAGGTATTATTATTATACTGTATCAGTGATGAAAATAAAGAGCACCAGTGAAAAATATCTCAAACAACGGCAGCTCCTCTGGACGGGACAACCTCACAGAATTTGAGGAATTAGTGAAGCTTTAAGCAGACAGCCCTGACTTTGTGGCCATGCAGTGGGAGGACACAGTCGAATTCAACAGTTGGCAGCAGTTTGTGATTGGCTAGCCAAAGAGATATAATATCTCAAGGACTCAAATGAAGGACACTTAAAGTAATAAGGGTATAATAATTTCCTCCTTCTTCCCTTTATCCCTCAACCTTCGTACAATCAGTTCCTTCCTCCCTTGGTTCTGACTAGCCTAATCTTTATTAATCTGACTTCATATTATCTTGCTCTGTCTGACCTTCCCACTCCAGCTCGTTTCCATTGTTGATGAACTCCAGCGAGTCCGTCTCGTCAGGAGTCTCAATGTCATCTACGTTGATGTCCAGGTCGTCGGGTGTTTCCAGGAAGTCGTCAGAGAGCACAGAGCCCTCACTCTGATCCAGGGAAAGGTTCATGTCAGGCGCGACCAGAGTACGGCGCTTACGCTGGGCGATGGACTCGCCAACGTTCAGAGTGGTGGGAGGATCTGGAACAGCAAGAGAGCAATGTTTAGATATACAATATATACAATCAAAATGAATTAATTCTGTTTGTCATATTTATTCCACTTACTGGTTCTGTTGTCAGTGAGGCCACATAGGGAATCTCCATCCTCTGGAAGTGGCCTGCAGAGACAGAGAGGAACAAAATGATGACATTGTTTTCCTGCAACAATTTAATGATTGTTTTGGTGTTTTTATAATTGTTAGTTATGCACATAAACATGAAAATAAATTGCAATGATAAAAAAAATACTGAAATAAACTCTGAAGTGTACAGAAGTTGTTTTCACTCTCGCCTTTTGTGTTTGGAGCGTCTCTATTGTGATTTAACTACAGTGTGTCCTTGGAAACAATTTTTGTTGTTTGAAAAAGCAATACCAGTAATTACCCACTCCCCTCTGACATTATAATAAGACAGCTGAACTGTTCGTCCTGAGGGAACAGAAGGCTAGATTATAGTAGAAGGGACACACATATATAGTGTACACAGAGGGGGGAAGACATTAACACAGACATGCAAGCATAGACAAACACACCCTAAAAACACCACAAGTATGGGCTCGTTGATGGTGCTGCTGGATAATTGCTGTTATTAAGCTGTCAGTAGCTTTGTAGAGGTGAGTTAAAGACAGCAGCAACACATATTAAAGAGTGGATTAAACCGCAGGGAGGAGAGACAGAGGAGCAGTCTTGAACGTTTTAAACGGGACTCAAAGAGTACAGAACCTTTTATTGTTATTCACGAGGACAAAACTGAACAGCAGAACACGTCTACTTCTCAGCCCTCAGAGATTTTCAGTGTTTGTATTGTGAAAGCTTTTTTTCAATTGAACTTTGAGAAATGTATTATATCTTGTGATAAAATTATTCAAAGCAGATCGTGTTGAGTTGACGGTGTAAAATGTGGATACATTTGAAATCACTGAACAATGCTTATTTTAAAAACAAGTGGTCAATTGTTTTTCTACTGCAGGAAGCTGACATACTTTTCTCTATAATAGCTGCTATTATGTTCACTGATATGATCCAGACTCATCACATAGCACACCGTGACTACAACAAGAAAGAACACACCTGCTGCCTTTCAGCAAGGGACACACTCCAACTTCCCATCAGTGCTGGAGCCGTTTATTAAAGGCTGTCCACAAATCAGATGAACACACGCCCACACACACACACACACACACACACACACACACACACACACACACACACACACACACACACACACACACACACACAAACACACAAAGGCTCCCTCTCTCTCACACACACAGACACACTAACTGTATATGATTACCTGGGGAAGTCCTCATCCTGCCACTCGTCCTTCACCTCCATGCTGTCCATGCGTAAAGTGACTTCTGCTGTACCCATCCTCAGCCAGGGAGGACGGGCTTCAGCTCCCTGTAGTTAAAAGAATAAAACAAAAAGCAGAAAATAAAGAGTTAAACCTTCTTTAAAGATACAGGACTCTTAGCTCCTCCCTCTTGGTAACAAACGTTGTCGTAAGACTTTAAACATGTGAAGAAGAAGTGAGTGTTATAAGCTGAAGGTGTGGAGTTTGAAAGATGTGGGTGTCTTCAGGGCAGGGAGGGTTTAATGAAGGACTAATTAAGCTGCATTGTGGGAAATGTAGGATTTGGTGTCTTTCACCTTGAACAAAAATCACAATATCATGGCAGCTTTTGGTTAAAATTGTCTCTAAAAACTCATGGAATTGCTGTAATATAGTTTAAAAAGGCCAAGTAGAGGCTGATTAATGTAAAATAAGAGAAATAATAATCAAAAAATAAAACAATCAGATTTCAAGGGCAGACTAACATTTGGCAATGAATAATCCAACCAACAATTCAAGAATCTTGCTTCATGTGCATGAAAAGTAAGTCTCCATCCTTTTTAGACACTGGTGTTATTCTGCCGAGGGTAATAATTGTAAAAAGATGTCATAATAAATCACATATTTGGAAAATCATGTCCCAGTGCGTTTCCATGCCAAACATCCTCAAGGAATAAGACAAAAATAAAACATCATCATTGCTCATACAGTCCCAAAAGGCAACACAAACAAATCACTGTGCTGGCAGACGGTGCTCTGAAGTCTCGTATTTTACATAATCAAATTAAAGATGACAAAGTGTCCATATGATGCTGCATGTCTCTTTATGGTTCAACTATGACGTAAAGCCCTGCTGTGTCTCGTGTTCAGGTCTGTTGCTGTCTGTCAGGGCCGGTCATGCAGAAAGTGAACATCATGCGCCAGTCTTGTGTTAAAAATGTGCGTATATTGGGGGGAGGAGTTTCCTTCCTACATCACTGTCCTAGCCAGAGTTCATGCTACAGCAGACGTTAGCACAGTCCATTTGTCCACTGGGATGGCACTGATGTGCTACAGCAAAATATATAAGTGCTTATACTGAGATGAAAAAGTGTGCAGGCCCTCAGGCATCATGCTGCTCGTGCTCCTGTGTTGTGATTGGATTCAAAAAGATGGAAGAGGACGGTTCAGAGTTTAGCTTTATCCTCCTTTAACAAAGCAGCAGTGTGTGATGTGGGTTTGATGGGGAACTCCAGAAATGTCACTTGAATAAAGATCCTCTGACTTAAAAGACGCAGTCCCTTCTTCACTTCTCCCGCTTTATTCTTGTTACGGTTTGATCATTTTCACATCTGAATTCACAGTGAAGAGGAGGTTACTCACAGAGGAACACACACGGAAACAGCAGATCAATGCATGTGTCTGGTTTGTGCAGATGGCTCAGCTGCTCACACAGTGAACTGCTGATTGATGGACTCTAAGTAATGTTGCAGTTGCACGTGTTTGATGGGGATTTGAGTCCAGATGGCAGAGCGGCCTTCATTTCCCAAACACTATCTTGTAAGCTTTTCACCAAAAACTGTCTTTAATCTGTGCGATAGATTCTGGTTTAAAAAGTGCATTCTTTGTTCTACTTATTTTGGTAAATACTTTTCATATTTTTCAAAGCCTCATGACTTGTGAAGCAAAAATCCACTTGAATAGAACATCATTGTATTCTACCTCCTCTGCATTATGAAACCATTTGATAGCTTGCAGCTTGGAGATGGGCATGAAAAAAGCCACAGATAAGGAAAGGCAAGCTAAGAAATCCTGATTTGGTAGGGCCTCCCACAACTTGTTTAACTGCTGTTTACTAAAACATGAAAGATATTTTAGACACAGATCTTTCACTAAAAGGGTTACGATATCTCTATTAAGAGTACTAAAACATCTTTAGATATCAAGAGTTTACCTCCTGAAAATTAAAGCTAATCTTTCCTGTTAGAAGTAAACCACTGAGATTTGATCAGATGGGAATTACAGGAACCCAACAACCCCTCATTTGTCATCATATCCCTCTATGAATGTTCCTGAGCCATTCACATAAGCATTTAACAAATAAACATAGATAATATTTGTATGATCACATGGAAAACTGTGTTTAATCTAGCAGAGAAGAGTTGATTTGTGTGGGTTACTCATTAAGAAGCTGATTGAGATTACATTTGGGTGTGTTCAGGATGAAACCAAATAGTCTGTCACGACTCCCTTTCTTTTTTTGACGAATGGAAGCAGACACTTTCTCATGAATATAAATCACAGTCTGGTTCAGAATCTCCCCCCTGGAAAAAAAACATGTTATCAAGCTCTTGGCGGATAAATCCTTGGTCATGTAAAGCAGGGCACTCACCTACTGTAACAAGGAAGGCTTCCTCTTTGCCGTATCGAAAGCGTCTCTGTAATTGCTCCTCTTCCTCCTTAAATCTGCGCGAGCAGACAGAGGGTCATCAATGTTTACATCTGCAGGTTTGACACTCGTGCCTTGCTCTGGGTCTGGGCTCAATAAGTCTTTCAGATTACTGCTGCACTGGATGGATGCTGATGGAGAAATTGTATCCTCCTGTAGAGAGAAGCACAGTCAGGGAAGTCAGGGTCAACACGCAGTAAACGCCATCCTGCTCTCATCTTTCCTCCCTCCTCTGCCAGTCAGATCCCTCGCTGCTTTTTGGACAAAAGATAATCCTCACCCTGCGCTTTTAGCTCGTCTCATGGTGATCTCTCTCTCTCTCTCTCTCTCTCTCTCTCTCTCTCTCTCTCTCTTTTCTACCATTTACTTCTGCTTCTCTCTGCTGAATCCCCCTCTACCCCCACCTCCTCCAGTCTCCCGCCAACACTAATGCTCCCACCCCAGGCTCTAATCCTGCTGTGATGATGTCACCCGAATGGGAATTGTGGTATGGATGTTATGTAATGACACCTGCCTACCTTCTCTGTGAATCTCTTTGTCCAGATCAGCTGTTTTCTTTATCCTCACGTTCAGTCTGTTTTGCATCCATGATTTAATACGTTTGTTTATTCTCTTGCAAAATCTAAGCTAGAAAAGATGGACGTGTCTACTTCACCACTGTTCCCTGGCAACAGCATCTTCCTCCCTCACACACACACAGCCTCTCTCTCTCTTTCTTTTTCTCACCATCTCTTCTAAGCTCTCTTACTCTTGGTGAAACCCCTCCTCCATGAGAATTTCCCTCCTTTTCTCCTGCCCTGATGCTAAACACCCCCTCCCTCCCTTTCTTTTCTCTTGCTTGCCTCACAGCTGCACTGAGCTCTGGGCGATGTCAGTGGCATCTCTCTGACATTGCACTCATCACCTCGTGGGGGTAGACACATTTTCCTATTCTTCTTCTGCCATTGGCTGCCTGGAAGAAAAATGAATTGTGGTGTATTTAGAGTTTTCTATAAATAACGCTTCTTGGCACAGCATGGAAATACTGCAACATGCCCAGACTTTTGACTAAAGGCATTTGTTTTCCCACAGATCTGGTGCAGTTGAGGGTTGCGGAATTTACATTAGGTAACATTAGGTATTCACAAAAGTACAAACTAATGAATGCATGAATCCTGGGTTTTTTAAATACTTTTATATGAGCTAAACTGATCTTCCACTGTGTGTTGCATTTCTGTCAGTAAAATGTTCACCACTGTACTGCTTGTAGAGTGAACACACTCATGCTTTAGCTTCAAGCCCATGCTACATAGTTTTCTCTTTGATAAAGTGCAGCACCTTTAAATATTTATCAGTTCTATATGTCCCGCATTACTCATGTGCAACTAGGTCACTGAGATATTATCTTGTCTTGTATTTTCTTTTCCTGCCACCAGATGGCAGAAGAGAGTTCTCCATGAAAGCACCTTTGCAGCACTTCACATAAAAGAAGTTAGTTCATCTTCTCAGTGCGTTGAAGTCACACACCTTATACCTTGTGTTTTACATGGTTGATGCTGTTTCAAGCGTATACACTGGGTTGTTGTCAATGCAGGTGTATGACAGAAGTACTGATGACATGGAATTTGAGAGTAAAATGTTGGAGTTTAAAATAAAGGATGATTGTTGCATTTTTTTTTCTCTAAATTAAAAAACAAACAAACAAGGGAATACATTTTTTTATGCAATATTTCACATTTTAGGTTTACGTTTAAACCACACATACGCTCAATCACAAAAACAGCATGTCGTCATCTAAAGAACATTTCCAAAGTGAGGCTGTTTCTCTGAGCAACACAGAGAGACTACGCTTTTATAACTACCAGTCTAGACTACTTTAATGCTCTCCTTACTGGTCTACCAAACAAAACAATTAACAAACTGCAGTTAATTCAGAATGCTGCAGCACGAGTTTGAACAAAGACCAAAAGGAGAACATACATTAAGCTTATTTTTAAATCTTTATACTGGCTGCCTGTTTCTTTTGGTATCGATTCTACAATTATTTTAGTAGTTTTTAAGGCGCTGCATGGCCTCGTACCAGACACCATCTTAGAAATGTTTCAAGTGTATGAATCAGGAAGGCCTCTCAGATCCTTCGGTTCCTCTCTTTTAGCTGCTCCTCAGAGGAGAACAAAAACTTTGGTGACGCTGCTTTCAGCCACTACACTCCTAAACTATGGAACAGCCTGCTGGATTATAGAGGAGCTGGACATAATGAGACTTTTAAACATAAACTTAAAACTTAAAACTGTTCAGTCCGGCTTTTATGTAGGGTTTCACTATTTTATTACTTTGTTGTTTTAATGTTTTATTTCCTTTAAACTACTACTCAGTTGTATTGCTATTTTTAGTCCCATTATTCATCTTCAACTCTCCCTTTTCTTATTTATTTAACTATTTATACTCTTATTGTTATTTTGATGCTTAAACTTATTTTTAATTACATATATTTTATCATTGTTGGTTGTGTGTAAATCCATCTTTTTTTTAATATTTTGTCATTATCTTATTTCTTCTTTCTTGTTTTCAATCACTGTAAAGCACTTTGAATTGCATTTCTTTTTTATGAAAGGTGTTATATAAATAAAGCTTGTTTGATTTATTTGAAGTTTAAACATGTCCCTAAGGAAATTTGGCACTATGGAATTGACAAGTCTGAGAGGTTTTCAGGTTTCACTAATAAACATAAATATTTGTCATGTTATTATTCTAATGCATATACTAAGTAAAACCATTCTCACTCTATGGATCTGAAACTGATATATGTAGCATGTGTACTTACAGAATTTAATCAAAAATCATGAGCTGTGAAATGTCCTCCATGGGCAGCAGAGCTGATTCAATCACGATGGATACTCTGCAAGCTTTTGTGACGCCCCCCTCGCTTGTTCTCACAGCTGGAACAATCAAACTTTTTGAAGCATTGAAGAGAAACCCACTCAACTCTATTATTAACAAGCAGCGACAGAGGATTGCTGCAGAACAAGTGAGTGAGTATTTTAAAAACGTAGATTTCATTGCTAGTGTTACAGAGCACATGCGGTGAGTGCACACAGATGATCACTCTCAGGCAGTTAATCACAAACTATCAAGGAATAATTAAAATGCCCAGGGAGGTGCTAATCATCAGGGGGGTGATGGACAAATGGAAAGCCTCAGTGGGTTCAGAAGGGTGGTCTACCATATGAAGCTAGTGTGTTACAGGCGCCATCCTGTCGTGAACAGTGGATAAAGCACCAAAGGACAACATCAGTGTTACTGTAATGAGATCTCCTCTTCCCTTAGCTGCATCCCAATGATCAAAGACTTGTTCTTCACATTGGTTAAGTGGAATGCTTTCCATGGCTGTATCAACACATTAGCTTGTTGACAAGTCGCATTAAATTGAAATTGAGGCTTTGACTGCTTCCTGTTGCTTTTTTATTTACTTATTTTATATAAAGACCGATTACATTGAGTCAGCGATTTCAAGTTTTAGACACATTTTTAAGAAAGGATAGGATAGGATAGGCACTTTATTTTCATTGTAAAAAGACATTAAATGAGACTTTGTTCGGCAGCATTTCTGTAGAACAGCTCTAGAATCTGGGGAAGAAAATATTTTTAAAAATACTTAAAATATTTATATTTAAAAATGAATATATGAACATTAATTTGTCACTATCTAAATAAACTGACAATCATTGTACAGTGTGATAGTAATAAAGTGGATTCAAACACATTGAAAAGTTGCTTTCCATTATCCAAAATAGTGAAATTTTCCCTATTCAGTAGACATCCGGGGAGTTTTAGCATACTGCAGATTTTGCTCTTGTTCACATACTGCTTACTACATACTTAGTTTTGGCCAAATCAGTACGTACTGCTAGTATAGTAGGCAGTTTCGGAAACAGCCTGAGTCCTGTCTGTAAGATGGGACTGGATCTTATCCTGTCTTGATGTTGGGTCTATGTTAATGATAGAACATGGAGTACGGTCTAGACCTGCTCTGTTTGTAAAGAGTCTAAAGATAACATTTGTTGTGATTTGGCTCTATATAAATAAAGATGGATTTATTGATATGTCATTCTTTAAGTTGCACAAGTCAAAAAGTTGGATGATAAACAAAGCCATTAGGATTAAACCCTTGAGGATGATTCATTTTTGTTCAAAGAATTCTATTATACATGGCTTATTTTATGGTGTTAAATGCTGAAACCTATTCAGATTCTTGACATTTTGCATCTGCATGTTTTCAAATTATAAAAGGAGTCTGAGGCCATCTAGGTCTTATTTTGTGAGAATAAAACAGAGATTTAAAACAATACTTTAAGCATCTGAATCATTATTGCCTGAAAAAGAGACACTACAAATCAATTAATGTATTCCTTTATTATATGGCATTCATAAAAATGTAATTATTTTATTGTTGTTTGAAAAACAAGTACTGTGAACTAGGATATCTAAAATATATACGAATGCAAAAATATCTACTCAAACCTTTAAAGTACTGCTGTAGTTAAATAATCCCCTCTTCAATAACTGGGTGATCTAAAGTAGTAAAAGATTTACGTCCAGGTCATCATGAGTTCTGTGACGGGTACAAAGTACTGAGTCTTAGGAGGGCAATATATATGGACACTGGAGAGCATAAGGGCCGATCAGAGAGATTTTAAGTATCTTACAGCCCCTTGAGTCCCCTTATATAACAAATCCACAAGCAATAGCGGTCTCATCAGGTCATTCCAATAATCCACAAAATACCTTTAACGAGTATGGACTGGGTTTCAAGTGTCGCTGTGAAGGCTAATAGCAGGGTGGGCACTGGTACATATCAATAAGTTCATCAGCATAAGCTTCCCTGCTGAGACTGCTGCCCCTGGGACTTGGACCCGGATAAGCGGAGGAAGATGGTATGGTATGGGACAATTTTTTTCTGAAAGCAATTAACAAAGTTCTCTCAGATAAAAGGTGAATTGCAGGACAAGTGACTTCTGAACTACTCAAAGCTTTTTAGCCCATTTAGTCTTTATTGGTTTATCTACCCTAAGGGTAATGAATTACAGGGTGGTCACTGGCACATATCAATAAGTTCATCAGAAGTTTAGTCAGAGTTCAGCAAAAGACCAAAAAGATACTTTTTCCACGTAACTATTGGTGTAGAGTAAAATAATGGAGGCATTCACATAAAACTGAGAATTTAAATTCTGTATTTTAACTGCTTCCTTAAGTGTCCATGGCCAACTCATTTGAGGTTTTTATAATTTGCTGTTTATTGCAAGTCTGCTGAAAGTCAGCTTTTATTTAAATCTAACAAAATAAATATGATAATTAACTGTATGTTAGTAAAAGCCTGCATACACTGTTTAATTTTAGTTAATTGAAGTTTAACAAAAACAATTCCCAAAGCAATTAACAAAGTTCTCTCAGATAAAAGGTGAATTGCAGGACAAGAAACTTCTGAACTACTTAAAGCTTTTTAGCCCATTTAGTCCTTATTGGTTTATCTGCCCTAAGGGTAATGTATTACATTACACTATACCAGAGCCGGGGGATTTGAAGGTGGGCTCGCTCAACACTGGGGCCGAGGTCGCTGAGGCAGTTAAACAACTCCAAGGTGGCAAGGCCCAGGGGGTGGATGAGATCCGCCCCAAGTTCCTCAAGGCTCTGGATGTTGTAGGGCTGTCCTGGTTGACACGCCTCTGCAACATTGCATGGAAATTGGGGACTTTGCCACTGGAGTGGCAGACAGGGGTGGTGGTTCCCCTTTTAAAGAAGGGGGACCAGAGGGTGTGTTCCAACTATAGGCGGATCACACTCCTTAGCCTCCCTGGAAAAGTCTACACCAGTGTGCTTCGGGAATATGGAGTGGATGGCCTGTTGCTCTGGGCCATTCAATCTCTGTATTGTCGGAGCTAGAGTTTGGTTCGCATTGCCGGGAGTAAGTTGAATTCGTCCCCGGTTGGGGTTGGACTTCGCCAGGGCTGCCCTTTGTCACCGGTTCTGTTCATTACTTTTATGGAGAGAATTTCTAGGTGCAGCCAAGTGACGGAGGGTGTCCAGTTCGATGGCCTTAGGATTTCATCTCTGCTCTTTGCAGATGATTTGGTCCTATTGGCGTCATTGAACAGTGACCTCCAGCTCGCACTGGGACGGTATGCAGCCGAGTGTGAAGCAGCGGGGATGAGTATCAGCACCTCTATGTCTGAGGCCATGGTGCTCAGTCAGAAAAGGGTGGCTTGCCCACTCTTGGTCGGAGGAGAGTCTTTGCCCCAAGCAGAGCAGTTTAAGTATCTTGGAGTCTTGTTAATGAGTGAGGGGAAGAGGGAGCGCAAGATTGACAGACGGATCCGGTCAGCGTCTGGAGTGATGCGGAAGCTGTACTGGTCTGTTGTGGTGAAAAGAGAGCTGAGCCAGAAGGCAAAGCTCTCAATTTACCAGTTAATCTACGTTCCAACCCTCACATATGGTCATAAGCTGTGGGTTGTGACCGAAAGAACAAGAACGCGAATACAGGCGGCCGAAATGAGCTTTCTACGCAGTGTGGCTGGGCTCAGCCTTAGAGATAGGGTCAGGAGCTCAGACATCCGGGAGAGGCTCAAAGTAGACCCGCTGCTCCTTCGCATCGAGAGAAACCAGATGAGGTGGTTCAGGCATCTGGTCAGGATGCCTCCCTGGCGTCTCCCTAGGGAGGTGTTTCAGGCATGTCCGTCTGGGAGGAGGCCACGGGGAAGACCCAGGACACGCTGGCGAGATTATATCTCTCTTGGCTGGGAACGCCTCGGTATCCTCCCAGAAGAGCTGGTGGAAGTGGCCGGGGAGAGGAGTGTCTGGGCTTCCCTGCTAAGACTGCTGCCCCCACAACCCGGACCCGGATAAACAGAGGAAGATGGTATGGTATGGGACAATTTGTTTCCGAAAGCAATTAACAAAGTTCTCTCAGATAAAAGGTGAATTGCAGGACAAGTGACTTCTGAACTGCTCAAAGCTTTTTAGCCCATTTAGTCTTTATTGGTTTATCTGTCCTAAGGGTAATGAATTATGGGGTGGTCACTGGCACATATCAATAAGTTCATCAGAAGTTTAGTCAGAGTTCAGCAAAACACCAAAAAGATACTTTTTCCTCGTAACTATTGGTGTAAAGTAAAATAATGGAGATATTCACATAATACTGAGAATTTAAATTCTGTATTTGAATTGCTCTCTAAAGCTTCAATGACCAACCCATTTTAGATTTTTAAAATTAGATTTTTAATCAGACTCTGATGAGTCAGCTTTTATTTATAGCTAACATAATAAATGAGAATTTACTGTATGTTAGTAAAATCATGCATGCACTGTTTGATATTAATTAATTGAAGGTTATTGCATTTTTTCCCCCAAAGCAATTAACAGGTAAAAGGTAAAAGGTGAATTGCAGGACAAGTGACTTCTCAACTACTCAAAGCTTTTTAGCCCATTTAGTCTTTATTGGTTGATCTGGTTTATTGAAATGGTTTCATTGGGTGTAAGAAGATAGAGGGAGGATGACTACATGCTCACAAAGGGAACACTGGCATTGTCTATTTCCAGGGGAAATTTCCATTCTTAACAATCAAAGAAAAAGCCAAACTAAATAAACTATTGATTAATCACTTTCATTTTGTTTCTTCATACAACATTATTAATCTGAAATATCACCTTATGACTAATTATAATCTTAAATATGTTTGCCAATGTAGATTTTTTTATGCCATTTACTTGAACAGCTTGCACTAATCTGTGGTAATAATCTTGTGATCCTTAATTTTGTCAATGTTGTTGATCAATTGTTTTGAATCAGCTGACTAAAGGTGTTGCGCACAACGGAGATGCTCAGCTGGGCGCTGCGGCTGAGTGTAAGGTCTCCATGCCACTTTTTTTCTCTGCCGCCAGACTAATAATGACCCAGTTTCACTCCTGGCTGTCACTTGACCACATTCATATGCTTATTTTTTCTCAATAAGAACAAGTAGACAGAAAACTGGACACTGTGAGTCGAAAATATGTTTCTGTTCAGATCCCTTGTTGAAGTCTGAGCCTTCACTTTTATGACTGTACGTCTGCGGAGATTATAAGCCTGCACTACATGTTGATATTCAGCGAGTTTAACATTTTGAACACCTGAATACAATCCGTAGCTATTCAATACTGTCAGCTTTAAACACTGTGTTGTGAAGGAAAATTTGATTCAGGGGAAAATAAGCATTTGGCATTGTTTTTGACAGAAAAGGTTTACGTGTTTTTAATGATTAATCGATTATTGATCGTTAACATTTCCGAAGATCGGTCACAGAAAATACTTGAAATTTACATCCCTAATAATATGTATGTTTATAGTCTGATCATTTGACTCACAACAGCCAGGGTTTCTACGTGAACACAAAGCAGCTCTTGTTAATATTCTGTTTTGTTACTGAAATTGGATTTAGAGTTAACATTCTCCCCAAAAATTGTTTTCATCTCCCGTTCCCAGTAAGACTAAATAACATCTATGTGAACTGTACTGTGGTGTTTCTTATGAATCACATGTTGGTAGTGATTTGAAGAGTTTAAGTGAAGGAGTTAGTGAAGAGGAATGTAAAGCAGGAGCAGTTGGACAGTAAACTCCTGAGTCTTATAGACTGTCCAAAGGGGACTTTGATGGGATGCCAGAGGCAGCAAGTAGAAGAGAAGTGAGTATGCAGAGACATTGTATGTACTGCTTACAACCAAGCAGCAAATTCTGGCCTAAAACATGAAGCCCATGCGGAACTGCTGTTCATTATTTTTGTAACTCAAATGTTGGCTCGGGATTACAAGAAGAAGGAGGCAAGTGTGTCATGTCTGTGATTAAAAGAAATTGAATGTCACAAGTGTTTAATGGTGAATTTATTGTCTTGATGAAAAAAAAGAATATTAAAGAGAAGAAGAAATAGTATTGGACTTATCTTTACCGAAGTCTTATTCAATGTATGACAACATGTTTTGAGTAACTTGTATCAACAGAACAGAAAGAATAGAATGGAAAGAAGAAGAATTGTGTGGGTGTATAAAGGCAGACAGAGCTTGCTTGCCTTGCTCCTGGCTACTTGTGATGCGTTTGTGACATCAACGGATGTGAGACAGGCTTATAAGGTAGCTTTAGGTGAAGATTTAGTTCCTTAGGACTCAAATTAGCCTAAGAGAACCTAATTAGGCTCCATGTGTAATAACCCAACAGGGCTCAGTTTCAAGAAGCCAGCATTAAACACATCTCTTAGCCAGTGTGCTTTAAAACAATAATTATTTAATCACCTTACTATCTCAAGTAGTGCCGATGTGTTAGTTAACTTCAATTAGATAAAAAGCCAAAGTGTAATGAAGTTAAAGCCTCACTATCCAGCTGAATGAGAAGAGGCTTTTCTAAGATGTGACTTTTTCATTTAATTCAAGACGTAAGAGGGTTCAGATAAGACGTATTTTAGTTTTTCATTTTTACATTTGACAAGAGTTAAAATGTAAAGTTAAAAAACAAACTACATCTAACATATCATGTCGCTTTTAAGCCCCTTTCTAATTTGTTTATTGAACTAATTAAGTAAGCGTTTCGAAAGTATTGCCTGGTGGTTGAAACACCAGATTGCTTGATGAAGATGTAAAGGACAAGCTAAATGTCTCTACTTAAGTGATATTATCTAGGTCTGCAGCTGAGTCACAGTTTCATCCAAACCACACCATCCAGAAAGTGGTATGATAACTTTGACAACAGACATAGACAAACAAATGTTCTTCTTCTGCCCTTTCTCTGGTTTGCTTGGAGCTACATCAATACGTCTGCATTTTCCATGAAGAACAAAACAACATATGAATAAATCCAGGGATGATCTTTGTGTAAAGATGGCACAGCACTGTAAAGGAGTGAGGTGAAGGAGTGCAGCCCTGGCCAAGACATCAAGTAACCGCAGATCTGTGCCAAGCTGCAGCTCTAGGTAGAGCTAATCTTATTAAAAGAGGGTCAAGGCCTGAGTAGACCACCCTTAAATAGATGTGGGTCATATCTGGTACTAATATGGAGACTGTCCTATTGAGCTGATGACGTCAAGTCTGCAGATATAGTGCACCATCATAGGTGGGCTTACAGCACCAATGACGCAAGTCGTGTCCTGAGAGGAAACTCAGGACTCAGGGGGAGAATATGGATCAGTTTATGTCCTGTTTTAGTTAAGGTAGCTAAGTCCCTCTCGTCTGTATGTGGAGACCCAAATTCGTCCTACAGTAAAGAGCCTAAAGACACATCTATTTAGGATTGAGGGGTTGTTATCAAGTAAGAAGTTGGTTTTATCACTTTTATGGATTTGGGGTCCCCAGGTCATGTTCTCCAAAGTAATAGCCTCAAACTTGGCTGTGCACAAAACATGAGCCAAAAATGTCATAGATTTTATTTTGAAATCAATCCATCCATCATCTTTGAACGCTTATCCCATTCAGGGTCGGGGGCTGTAGCCTATCCCAGCTGACATTGGGTGGAAGGAAGGGACAGGACACCCTGGACAGGTAGCCAACCTATCAAAGGCCAAACATGGAGAGACAACCATTCACCAGTGACCAATTAACCTGGTGAGCATGTTTTTGGACTTTGGGAGGAAGCCAGAGTACCTGGAGAGAACCCATGCACGGGGAGAACATGCAAACTCCACACAGAAAGGCACCAGAAAAAATGACTGCATGCTCCAAAAATAAACTAAAAACATATCATGGCAAACTCAAGACCAAGAAGCAACAACAGATGGGCATAGTAGAACATTAATATTCAATACTAACGCAATGAAACGTCCAACTTTACCTATAAAGGCCAACTAGACAATGATGGACCTCATGCATTACACCAAGGGACACATTGTACAACAAGTAGCCTTTATTGGTCTGCTATATTTCCATCACTGAAACATCATCACTTATGGAAAAAAAAAATACAAAAAACTTTGGTCTTGTGGAGAGTGGCATCAAGTAGGGCTTTGAAGCTGAACTTGTCATTCAGTAGATCTGTTTCTTTATCCATTTCTGCTCAAGGTGGTTTGTTTCTGCTAGCCATCCACGACTGCTAGCAGCATTTAGCTTTTAGCCCAAACATAGCCGGTTAGCATCAGGGAGTTACAGACAATAGGATGAAGATTTACACAGGACAGAGGATAGAGCAGGAGACTGGGAGGGAGAGGGGGGAGTGAGGCTGCAGGTTGGAATCAAACCCAGGGTTGTATACTGGAGGATTAGAGGATCCAAACGTGCGGCGCATGACTTATCTACTGGGCCAAATTGGTGCCCCAGCTTGGAGAGGAAATTAAAGTAATATTCCAGTCTGCTTATCTTGGGTGACTCTTCCGCTCTTAGTAACCTAGCTCTACCAGTGGCAGACTGGACCCAGACTGTCCTCATGTTTGGGGGAAAAATTCTGGTTAAAGAATGGAAGGCCTCCTCAGCACCAGTTTTATCCTCATGGTACACCTCTCTTAGTCAGCTTGCTGCTCTTGAACAATCATCATACAGGCTTCTAAATAAGGTGGAAGAGTGTAACTTGAAATGGGGGCAGTATCACTCATTTTTAATGTCTGACTGAAGACGTTTCCAGCTCAGAAAAAAAGGCAAATAATTAAAGTTGAACTACAATATAATAGTGTCAACAGTTGTGTGGGGTAAAATTTCATAAGAAATTATGTCAACTTTTAAGCTGTCTGTGCATCACTGTTTTTTTTAGATTATTTGTTATTATTTATTTCTATATATATATTTTTTCTAATTGTATAATGTTTACTTTAATTTTGTTGTGGACTTTGTTGTTCAGGATGCCACTGCTTGTTTGTGCTTCTTCACTTGAAGAGGAGATCACGATTCATATAATTTCACAAGATGGATGTGGATCGGTGACAGAGAAAAAGCAGAAAGAGTCTTTTTATACCAATGTCATTCATAAAATTCACAGTATATGGTTCGAACCAGCATCTTCAATTAATGTTGGTGTGAAGAAATTAAACTGTGGGTGACTGAGGTTCAACGTGTATTTAACAGCTTATAATATCTGTGACAGCCAGGAAGTCGTAAAGTGGGATTGGTCTATGGGAGGCTTCTCTACCACACTTACCCTAATGTACCCATATAAAATATTAGTATTAATTTGCTTTGTTTACATTATGATCATTTTTGTTGATCCTTTCTTGGCAGTCACTGAAGCGCTATGTTAAAAAGGTTAAAGAGGTTAGACTTACAGAGAGGGGGAGCATTAACTTTAAGTCGAGGAGGGCTTAATCTGGACGGTGGAGAGACGGTTATCTCTTCTGACCATTATGACAAACTAAAAGATTAAAAGATACAACACCTGAATGTTCTGTAGATGTAATTTGCTATCGCCTCAGGCCACCCCACACGAGGCAGCAGTTACACAGTTGAGCTAAAGGCATTTAATAAAAATTAAGAACATTTGTAAACTGCTGTAATTAAACCAAGGATGCATTTCTGTACCGTACAGCTTGTTCCAGTGAGCTAATTTGAGCTGATCACTGCTATAAAACACACAAGAGGATACCATTGAATCTAATATTTAGTTTTTAACCCTGATGCATGCTTATAACTCATTGTGTTTTATTTTATTTAAACTTGGCTGACAATATCACAAAATGTACATTTTTAAATCCTATAAATATAACATCCTTTAATGGCTTTTTTATTTGAATCTCTGGACTTGTGTATAAAAATGACTTTAACAGTGAATAAAGTTTTACTTCTTGAAACTAGCTCCTCTGGCACCAACAGGCACTTCCAACATGATTGGGTCAGCTTTTCCTTTACATTTTAGCTCAAGCTGGTCACATGACCTGGTCTCTCTCTACATTTTACCCTCCCTTTCCATCTTCAGCCTGTCATCCCCCTGCTGCTCACCATCCCCCTTTCCCCCTGTAAGCTGACACAGCGCCTTTAAACATTAGCCGCTTTCTTACTAATAGGATCTCAGAGGCTTAAACTGTCATCTGATAAAACTAAGGAGCTTGATAGCTATGCCGCGCCCTCTTAACCAATTTGCACTCAATTAGGATAATGGGGAAACAAGCGAAGACGGACAGCTTTAATATATTAATGTGATAAAATGATTATCAATTTCCCCTGCCTATGAGTTGGGTGGTATTAGGAGTATCGTGCAAATTCTTATGAATATAAGCTGATAAAGTGGGCTGAACAGTGAAGTCAATACAAACATTTCAATTAGATTTCAGAATGTGTTGAATATCGTCTGTCAACAGTAGCATTACATGTTCAAGTATAAACAGCCAAATAAAAATAAGACCTTTGGATAAAAACAAAAACAAATAGCTTTTGTGAGTACACAGGTTGTTGGTGGCCTCTGCAAGTGTTCCAAATGCTGGAGCACTTACTTGGAAACAAACCATCATTTATGTTATCAGTTATAGTTCTGACTGTGTTGTATTGACATCTAAATGTTCAGCTGGTGTTACCTGCAATTTTACTTCTGTGATTAAGTGGTGCACTTCCATAATGCTGGAGGACTTAGAAGAGATAATTAAAAATCCAACACAGGCCAAGATATTCAGTTTTTTTGTCCTGGAATAAGCTCAAAAAACCTGGATCTTACATTTCCCACAATGCTACAGTATAGTTCTGTTACATAAGACACCACCTACCCACCTTAACCTCCTACCTCAAAATGTTCATAAAGTTCTTACGTGGGAATTTTGAAAAAAACACCACCATAAACTAAACATGCAATGCGTTTCTACACTTACTATCGAGTATCCCTAACACTGATATTGCATAAAGATCATTCAAACAGTGTATTGTATATCTTGGTTGAAGTCATATGAAAATATCAGCTGATAACTTTATACAATTAGAGTTTTCCCTGCAGACACTGTTAACGTAATATATACATTATATCAAATATATACAATGTAAACATAATTATAATAAATAATTGTAGTACCTCCATCATAAACTTGGCAGTTTTTTTGCAATAGAATATACAGCTAAATTTCCCTTATGACTCTTCTTCTCACTTGTATCATTGATTACTGAGACTAATTATTATCTGCTTAGTCCACTGACAGTCTAATGGTATCGGATTACTAAGGCAATTAATGCTCTGTTCAGTTATTACTGTGTTAACAGAATATTCTGAAATCCTGGTAGAATAAGTTTAATTTGTGAGAACTTTCTGAAAAAAACCCAGCTAAACTGCATGCATACAGTATAATATAATATAAAAATGTATGATTAAAGGAATACATTTATGAGGGACAAGGGATGCTTTTGCATGCTTTTCAGTTTAAGTGCATATGATGACGAGAATTACGGCTTGCCCGAACAATCAACTCGGGGGGCATTCGTGTCACAGGAGAGTCTTTAAGTTTATTTTCATTCTTGCAGTGGCTCATAGTCAAGAGTAATCTCCTCATTCCTGGAAAACAACACGGATAACCAAGGAAAAAGTTATTCAGCCAAAGCCATTTAACGGACAGCCTTTCTGCTCATAGAAAGCATTGGCAATGCATCCCACTGTTGCCAGATGGCTTTAAACTCGTTAGCGTTTAAAGTTCCTCAGCTGCTTAGGCATGAGCCAATCGTGCAGACGTGTCTTGTTTCTGTACATCTCCCTGACTCACAGATGACTGGTTATTCACCATTGTGCCGCAGAGTAAACAAAGGGAAATGTAGCATATTGCATCCCCTTTCCTTCCTTGCAGTCAAATAATGTAATATCTTAAAAAGGGCGGTCCTAATTCAACAAAGGTCAGACCCCAACCAAAAACTCAAGAGTCAGAAATATATAGTTTGTCTTTGTGCAGGCAGACCACCCCACAAAGGGTTGGATGCTTTTATTTTAATTGTCAGTAAGCTCTTGATGTTGCATTGTTGATGTTTTAGACCTAATGTGATGCGAAAGCACATTGGTTTGCATTCTTGAACTCGCCTGACAACATTTGGGTGGAAAAAATACTTTCTGCACCACTTTGTAGTTTGGTGTGCAAAGAACCCCTAAATATAACTGTAAATAGGAGGAGCCAGGACAGAGGAAATCTCTAGTGAAGTCTTTAGGCTCATTAAGGATAGGATTGATCTCTGCAACACCTACGTAGCCACTACAGCTTGGGTTGTGCCAGCTGGCAAAGGAGAAACTTGCAGGCTGCAGGGCAGAACAACCCTGCTGCCCCCAACTGAATTCCCCTGTGAGCTATCAGAGGCTGGACACCAAGATTATTCCTCAAACAGGCTCAGATTTTTTGCTCTGTATTTGTTTGACAAATGTAAACACTATGAGTTTAAGTCACAGTCTCTGTTCAGTGGAGTGATAGGGACTGAGTTCAACATTAGCCATGCCTACTAATTGCTTGCGTTAGAATTAATTAGGTTAAATCGAGGATTGCCCCTTAGTATTTGGCTTCTTCAGACTTATGATTTGTAAGTTGAGAATGGTAGATTATTTGGGTAAAAACATGAAAAATGCATTATCACTATACAGATGTACTGTTATTAGTAAGGGTAAGTAACTCTGTTCAACTAAAGGGGCATAAAAAAAATCAAAACAAAGTTTTCTTAAAAATGAAAGCATTATAGTTTTGCATATTTCTATTAATAAAACATTTCAGCATAATACAACATCCACTGAAATTATTACCTTATTCTGTTAGTCAGCAATGCTGCTCTAACACATAAAGAATAAAGTGCCCACTTGAATGAAACTGTCTTTAATACAAGTCCTTATGGTGAGCAGCCATTCAAGTTAAAAGTCCATCCCTGTGTCTTTTCTCCCTTACATTGTCTATAATGAAGGGATTAGTGAAAAACTCAGTACAAGCCATTATCTTTCAGACAATAGATTTTTTGAAAGAAAGTTTTGTTGAGGCTTCATTAGCAATGGCCTCCCTCTGTGGTCTGAATGCAGGACACATTTGGAGCAATTACTTGACCAGAAAACAACTGTCAGTCATTCTTAAAGGGGAAGGATTCCAATTAATAAACCTCTTAAACCCTTTGGTTTTACTACCATTCCCCCGCAAGCTTTGGTGTCTTATGAGGTTAAGGAGAGTTTTGTCAGGGGAGAAAGACATTACATGTGCTTGTTGCACAGGACTTCAACAGTAGGTTCCTTGCTCACTTGTGTGCAGGGGATTTCAAGGACTTAACTGGGAGTAACAAGTGCCTACAGTAGATATTGTTAGTGTCAATCGTCTGCTCATGGACTAGGGACACCATGTGCACAGCGCTGTCTGTGTTATGTACCTGAGGAAGGTAAGACTTCTTCATTTCACTGCTTTTTGTTTGATATGACATATTTTGTTGTAAGGGTTCTAAAGCTTATTTGTATTTTATTAAGTGATGACATTCTTCTCTTCTTTAGTCTCTCCAAGGTTTACAGTTTAACGTTTCTTTGGCAAGATTTTAAAGTTTAAAAAAGAAATGCAAACTCCTGTTAAGACTGTTACAAATTATGGATTTTAAAATTATAAGCAAAGACTGGTGGGAATCAGACTTGGAATAATTACATTACTTTAATTAATTTGCTTATGATTGTGACTATCCATCTTAATTGTGATTTCATAGACATAACACAAGTTGGTGAAGTTTCTTGTTTTAGAAAAACAATGATCTATATAACTGAACATGGCACTCTTGATGTTTATTTTAAACTTGTCATGTCTAATATCCACCACAACCCTGACAAAGTAGTCCCAAAGTACATTTCTAGTCATGAATTTATCTGGTAAATGTAAATGCACAGCCTTAATGTGTGGCATATATTTCCTTTTCAGAAAAAGATGTGACTTTGTTCTGCATTTGTGAAAACAACTCATCCAACGTCACGAAGCTATTCTTAAGGTTACAGCCCTCACGCTTCTCGGAATTCTGCTCCATTGCATGTGAAGCAGAGCAACAGCTCCTCAAAGCAACTTTCCTCGATCGCCTCACTTGATAGAATTTGACTTTTTTCTAACGATAAAGAGAGTAAGTGTGCCCAAAGGCTCGAATGCATTTGTCAATGGATACCCTGGGAATAGTGGACGATAGTTGCCTGGAAAACTATGACATGGCAAAAGGTGCTGGGTCAAGCAGTGGAGGCAGGGTCCACAGCATCGATGTCATACTGGGATTCAGCAAAGACCAGGACCCATTACTTCATTCAGTGGGGGATGACGACAACCAAAAAAACAATGTAGAAAACCAGCAGCACCCTGAGAAGCATCACCCGTCGGACCCCTACGGGCATCTTCCAGAACTGGGTGACAGCTCCCAACACTCCTCCTACCACGGTGAGTCTTTTTAGAAGAAAAACTACAGTCAGGCGTGAAAACTGTCATTTCTCCAGGATCATGAGGAGTCCTTTGGGTTTTGTCTTTAACTGTGCAATAAGTGTAATTAGAACTGTACCATGTTTGGCAGAGTCCCAGTAAAACACAATACTTCAGTTTTTCCTCCTTCTTTTGAACTAAGGCCTTCATAAAGAGTATCAGACTCTCACATTTACCAAATGAAAGACAAAGAAATCATAAACTATGATTGATTGTAAAGGTGCAGAAACACCAGACGAGAGAAAGCATGCACTCAGTGTCTGGTAGATTAACATACATTTGTTTTTAATCAGGTCTTTCTGATGTTTTCTGTCTTGTGGAACAAATGTGGGGCAATCAATATGATTAACGTCTACTTTGTTGTTTCCACTCTGGGGTATTGTTGGTGTTGCGCATGCTAGCTTATTGGCAAAGTTAAATGGAGAAGAGCTAAGATTAATGTCATTAGTTCTACCTGTGCTCTTCTTGACATGCTCACTGTGAGACGGATCTCTTCAGCCCAGCCTATTTGTCATATTGTGTAACCATAGGATGTCTAAAACAATTCTATTATTGTTGATGGGTTCGAGCATTGCTGACCCAAACAGCAGGCGTCCTCTGCAGATTGGTCGGAAATAAGAGATAAAGATGTCAGTAAACTTATTCTGTTGTCAGCAATTACAACAGACATGATGACTCAAATGGAACAAACCTTTGCCTGAGAGGAGTCAGGCAATAAGTAGGCAATGTCTCTGTAATCTTAAAGATAATGAATGTGTTCTCTTGAACCCTGTTTCATTCTTTACAAATAAACCAAATCACTTCTTAACAAACTTGCAAAAAGATAAAAGCAGAAGTCAAGGTGCTGTAGATTATTTGACACCAGTCACACATCCAAAAGTAGCTGCTGAAGTCTAAACAAAACATCTTGTGTGTCTAGTGGACAGCTGAATGCTGCAATTTTTTAAGGAACAGGATACTTTAAATTCACCACATATGTAGAATGCACTGAGGCACGGGTGTTCGGTTATAGCCTTCAATGCAACTGGTGTCATGCTCAAATGCTGAAAATGTCAATGGTACTGATAAAGTTCAAACTCATAAGAGAAAGAAAAAGAGCCAAGGGCTGAGCTACGATGGAGCAGGTGTGACGACTGATTCACACAGAAAGACGTCATATTGAAAAAGAAAAAAGACAGGTTCCATTCTCAGCTGAAAAACAAGTGTAACCCTTTATCACAGCTTTTTTTTAAGACAGAGTCATATTTTTTTTAATGCTAAACTTCAGTACTTTGAGATAAATATCTCACTTCAACTAAGCTAACAATCTAATAAACCGGATACTTTGCCTTCCTACATACCTCTGCAAGAGTGGTTGATGCATGTTATTTGTGAAGGTATTCAAAGCCACTGTGACTCTTATATTTTAAAGACGTGTTCCTAACCCTGAAACTTTCATGTTAAATCTAGATTTGCCCATAAACATAATACATCTAAAATAAATGGGATGCGGTCAGGATGCTACACAGAATCACAGCAATTTTTCATGCGTAGAAAAAGCTATCACTTCACTTATATCCTATCAATACTGTATAATTTCAAACAATCCTGTTCTAATGATCTTATAAACTATCAATAACAAAAAGTGTTTGCTGCTTGGCATGTTTGCTTTGTTGAGCGTATTGCTTTAAACCACTAGATATATTTAACAAGCTTCAGTGCATCACACGTGCCTCATTTGCTCAGCATTTATTTCTTGGAAGACATAATCTAGACTATGACTGTTTACTTGGCTTTGCAGGAGCCAACTAAAGTCCCTTGTTATTAGAGGAGGCGGGGATTGTAGGTTTAACAAGCAGCATCTGTTACTATGGGATTACAGGACAGAATTCAGTGAAAGACATGATGTTATTTGGACTTGCCAAACCCCTGGTGTTCACAAGGGCATCAGTCATTAAGCTATTTAATCATCAGGAGAAGGGTTAAGATTTCACTTTTTGATTGGGCACTTTAATGTGGCATTTAATTTAAAATGATCAACAATCACACCTCAATAAAGATATTTTCTGCATCATCATTTAGGCTTAAAACTAGATATAAAACATAGAGTACATCAAGTATGATTTATTTATTATATAACTGGTGACAAGAAAAGTAATAAAGGGTGGTAAAATAAGTTTAACCAGAAGTATTTAGAATACTTGGGCTAAGTTTTGGAAGTGTCTTGGCATGTCAACAGTGTTTATGCAACAACTAAAGGATTTCAAACTTTACTGCGGCTGATGATTACATTTGTGGTTGAAACTGTTTTGAAAACATGAATGTTTGTACGTTTTGAATTACTGCTTTTGAAATGCTTTACTTATTGTGTTGAAAGTAGAATTAAATTTAGTGCTAAACTTTCATTTAGAGAAAGTATATATTGATCAAGTTTTAGTTTTTTATTTATTTTTTAACAAGAGTAAATTCGAGAAAAAAAACCTTCTAATTACTTTATAGTGATAGTCATGATTATATAGGATAAGTTGAGGAAGTGCACAATAGCGATTGTGTCTAATATGGCAGACTCCTTAGATAAGAGCTTAGCTATTGTGGTTTTAAGGATACAGAGGCCTTACCTTGCCAAGAACCTTAAATGCTCTTTTAACTCCACTGTACTCTCGCTCTGTCCTTCATCCTCAGCTTTACTCAGCCAAATAAGATTTGTCAAGTTAGCAGCATTGCCAAAAATTAAGCACGCAGTATGTTTTTCTGGTTTTGAGACAAGCCGTGCACCAGTTGGTTAGAATTAGGACTTTAAAAGTTGCATTTAGTTGCTAATTTATATACTGTCTTTTTTTTCCATCTTACTTTACGCACCCTTCTCCTCATTTCAGAATCAGACCTGTTCTCCACTGACAAGTGTGATGATGACATGGGCGACCTGCAAAAGGACGTGGATGTTCCTGAGGGTTCTCCAGAGACTATAAAAGATGAAGAGCACACTAAAAAGAAGCACAGAAGAAACCGCACCACCTTCACCACCTATCAGCTTCATGAGCTGGAGCGAGCTTTTGAGAAATCTCACTACCCAGACGTCTACAGCAGAGAGGAGTTGGCCATGAAGGTCAATTTGCCTGAGGTTCGAGTTCAGGTAAGGACCATGTGCTATCACTTACACAGTGGCAATTTATGGCTTATCAGTTCATCATTGGTATTTCACATTTGTTATTTTGCATCCAGAAGAAAAAAAGTTTTTTCAGGACAAAGTTTAACCAGGAAACCTCGACAAGGGGCGCTGGTTTGGTTCAGTTAGTAGAGCAGGTGACCCATGTACAGAGGCTACAGGAACGTATTGAGATGTAAAGTATTCACCAGAGTTGTTCTAAAGTGACAAATGTGTTAATTGTTTGAATGGAAACTTTAAGCTGACTAGTCTAACCCTAAGATAAAACTTGGACAAAAAAGTCAAACTTGCGCACGACGCATTTAACACAGCTTAACACAGGATCACTGAGTCTGCGGGTAAACAATGCAGAGCCAGCAGCACCAGCCTTCAGTCCTCCCTGCAGGTTAACATTCACATGTCTGTGTGTGGTTAACTTGACTGAAGCAATGTGTAACCAGCACATTCTTTATACAACTTTATCTCACTTTTTATAAATCAAAATATGCAAACTTTGCCATGCTCCGACACGCCATCTGTCATCTGTGCTTATTCACAACCAGATAGTCGTCATCATCAACCGGAGCCACAGCCCTGGTTAGTGGTGGTGGGGGGGCTGCGCTACAGCTCAGACACAACATACTGTATAGCTTGCATTTCAGGCTATTATAATAAAATATCAACAACCCGTTTAACTGGCTAATTAGTCTGAAGACCAGGATGGATGACAACAACCAATCGTGTAGTCAACTTTACGTCACATCCCTAATATTAACCATGTGAAATGTTTGAAAGTATGTCACTTGATAGTTTAAATGTCACACCCTGGTGCCTCACTGTACCATCTAGTCCTATTTCATGATTTCTTTTTTTCAAGGTGTGGTTCCAAAACCGGAGGGCCAAATGGAGACGTCAAGAAAAAATGGATACCAGTACCATGAAGCTACATGATTCCCCTATGCTATCTTTCAATCGTCCCCCGATGCCTCCTAACGTTGGTCCGGTGTCAAACCCAATGCCACTCGATCCATGGCTGACCTCGCCCATCTCCAGTGCCACACCCATGCACACTATCCCTGGGTTCATGGGTTCACCGCAGGGCCTGCAGCCTGCCTATTCAAGCCACAGCTTTCTAAACACTCCACCTGGGATGGTTCAAGGCATGCAGCCAATCGGCCCTCCTCCCTACCAGTGTCCACCCAGCTTCAACGATAAATACCCGATGGAGGACGACAGGAGTTCCAGTATTGCAGCACTCAGGATGAAAGCCAAAGAGCACATTCAGTCAATGGATAAAACATGGCAGCACATGTGAGCGGATAAGGCACTGTGGTTGGAATTTTTTGAACTGCTCCCGTGAATGTTTACAAACTGTTCTTCCACTGTTCGTTTCATGTACCAATTCAGAGGGTACTTAACACCAAAGGAGTCAGATACTTTTTCACTGACCCCAAAGAGTAACTCTGGGTTTGAACTTCTTGTGAGTTTTTTAAAACTCACTTTAAAATGAAAGAAATTCTGATTCTACTTATTTTTTTGCCCCAAATCTCTCGTGACTAATTTCTTTTAGGTTAAAAAAAAAAAAGCTCGGGAAAATTGTATTGTTTGAGAGAAAATCTTTAACATGAATGTTTTAACAATTCTGAGAAGAAAACAATTTTGTATATTTGTGGTAAAAAAACCCAAAATAAAACAAAAACAAAAAAACAAACAAAAACAAAACAGAGCAGTCACATTGCAACACAGTGTATCAGCGGATTAGTAGAGCCATGTGGTCAGGAGTAGTAATGTTTGTGTACGTGGACTGCCTTTAGGAAATATTTCAATCAATGCAGATTTGCAGTCTTAATTAAGAAACATCATTTTCAGAGAAGAATATATTTTCAAAACGTTTTCTGAGAGGCAAACTCTGTCTACATGTAATTGAGAATCAGCGTCCAGCATTGACATTTCACCACTGTGTGTTTTTAAAACACTTTCCTCACATAAAAGCAGTTTTGAAGTGTGACCTGTGTTTCTTCTCAAATCATAAAACTGCCTTTAAGAGAGCATAGAGCCCTGATGGGGGAGTTGATCGGAAGTCACAGAGTGTAATCTGGCTCAGAGGCTAATTTAAACAGACAAGCACGCCTCTTAACACCTAATTACTGCTTTTAAAGCGATTAACCCTGGATTCTCAACCATAGACAGAATGCCCTCAGATTCCCCTGAAAAAGCCTTTTCAAGGCCTGATTAACTCTGCCCCTCCCCACAAACTTGACCATTTATCTGATTTTTTATAACAGCACTACAGATTCCTGTTATTTTTTCTTTAACTTACCGTCTCAAGTGTTCATCCTTGTTGGTAAAGGATGCAATTCATTGCATTGTTGACAAAATATTCATTAAGTCAGGTGGATTTAGAGCGAGGAGGTTAACGGGAGATGGCAGCCTCTCTTTCCTCTTGGAAGTAGCTTAGTTTCATGGCACTTTTGGACTCCAGCTAACAGGAAATTATGTTTTAAGAGACCTATGGTCATGTTGTTATGACTTCTGTGTTTTATACCGTGTTTGTTTATCTGTGTGCATCAGAGTGATGCAGAAGATTGCTTGACTGGCAAAACGCAGTTACCTTGTTATGTCCTTCCTCAGTCTTGGACAAGACCATAAATGATTTAAAAGTAATTTAATGGAATCTTACTTACTTACTATACGTTTACCAAAAGTAATAATGGTTAGAGATAACCATTATAACCAAGGTTAATGTTATCAAATGTTAAGATGGTACTAAGGACTGTCTCAATGGTTTTAGGGAAATGTATCTGGCAACACAATAAAAAGTGTTGTTAAAAAATATCATTTACAATATTTCTAATATTTTCTGTCAATCATGGCCTATAGGAATGGTAGCCTCCACACTCTCTGTTTTGTAAGTTTTGTAGTAAATATTATGATTCCTGTTGACAACAATGGACTAAAAGCCAAAGAAAAAACAAACATTTATTGCTTCAAGAAAGATTGATACATTTGTGAGGACATCTATTGTTTTTGATTTTTTTTATTTGTATCGTCACTAATTTCTATTCCTTTCAAGTCTTAGAGTCTTCAGAATAAAGTTAGTGTAGAACCACTGAAGAAGAACTATGTTTGTCAGCCTTGTTTTTCTTTTTACACATGCATTAGTGAGTCACCAACATGGCTTAGTGACGTTAATGAGCGCTGGTGTACAATAGGCCATGTAAGCTGTGACAGAGTGAGCTGGCCTGATGGAGGCCTGTTGTGTTCGTCCAGGCCTGTGGAGTTTTGCCAGGCCGTTAGACAGATGAAGCTCCACTCCATCAGGCCCAACCAGGGTGTCAGGAGGCCCCGCCTGCTAGGGCTGTAGAGGCCACAAGGGCTCAAGCTCTAATTGCCCTCTGTTGGCCTGTGTGGCTTAGCTGCTCCAATTTATTTTTGGATGGAGGATTGTATTGAGGTCTATTTTGCATCTAAGTACTTCGTCCTTTTTTACAATTAGGAAGCAGACAATTTAAACTCAATTCCTCCCAATTTTTGTGACACAGTTGATTTTTCATCCATGTTCACATCAATGAGATGCATTCATCAGACGCTTCTGTTAATGGTAAAACAGATTGGGGGGGTAGAGGAAATTCTTGGAAATTGAGTAAAATACTTTTTAAGAGATGTGCAAAGACCTTAGCCTTCGTGTGCTTAATGTTTTGAGTGACAAAGAGGAAGTAAGACTGAAATGATCATTGCTGACTGCTAGCCTATGCAGTAGTATTTGGCCGACAACAAGGTTTGGTCAAACCTGGACCTGCAATCTATTCATTCACTATTTAAAACTGAGAATTATAAAAATTGAGAAACCTCTAACTAGCTAGATTGGGACATTTTAATCAAATCACATAAAGTGATATATATTGTCATATAATGACATAAATTAGTGAATTCAAATTTTTGGGGCCTTTGTCGCATCTCTGCATTATTTCAATCACAGCCCAGGGTCGGCAATAATGCGCAAGTTAGTTACTCTTCCTGTTCTCCCCTCTGATTTTAATGGCTACCTGTAAGTTTTGCAAAGGAGATAAAGGGTTCAGTGCTCTACAGTACCATGTTTATGCTCCAGTAGTTTGGCAATGAAGTGAGTTAGACTTTTCTATATTAAGAAAAAAAATCTCTCGCCCCACCTTTGTCAGAAAGATTTATCGTAACAACACCCTGAAGTTGCAGAAGACGCACTCAGAACTAGTATTTAATTACACACATTATTATGTTATTTTGCTTGGCCAAGCGTGACCTTCACTGGGGCCCAGGCTCTAGTTAACAGGCTGACTACCAGGACATGGTCCACGGTGGAAATAATAAGGGAAAACAGCGGAATTAATTGGGTTTGATTAAGAACACTTTTACAAAGGGACACCATTTTCCCCTCTTGACATAATTGGGGATCACTCAGAGGGTGGGAGGGATTTGATGGCTGGCGCCAGTTGCTCGTCTTTGCCCCAGTGTTCACTTTGAGAGAAAGAACATGCCACTCAAACAGCACTCCTCCCTCAGCCTGCACACACGTGCACTGCTACAAGTTACACATTTCCTCCACCTCTCTCCTTTCTTAAATATTCAAGCAGTAAACAGTTGTTTGTTCCTAATACTCGTGCTGTAACAAATGCAGCACAGCTATTGGTCAACATTAACACCAAGAATACTATCATTAAAACTCTTCCTTTAGCTTCTTTCTAACAAGACTTACCTGCTTTTGGGTGCAGATGTGAGTGGCGTATCGGGTAGTTTGGCGGTGTCACCCATTTTCTGAGTTCTTTGGCTCTCAGGTGTTGTGAGTATTCCTGGCTTGCAAAAAAAAGTTCGTGTCAGCATCAACATTGCATTCAAATACAAATATCTTACTTTTTCCATGCCAAAAGTTGGGACTTATAGGATGTGAGGGCAAAAGAAATATGTTGTCAGACTCTCTACAGAAGCACATCTACATCATCCACATTTTTGAAGCTATCCAGCTGCATCATCCTGAGTAAAAACAAACATTGAGTAATCACTTACTGTATAAATATCTTTTGATGTCACAAAGCAGGGCAATCCCACGCAAGATCCAGTGATCAGGCAGCTGGACGGTTGGCAACACCACTGCTGGGAAGTAATTCAGGTGGGTGCGCCTTGGTTTCTCATAGATGGGACAGACATAAAGCTTCAGATCCACAGGGGCAGTGGAGTTAAAGGCAAAAGTGTCATTACAGGTAAGGGTGTGAAAAGCAAATTTGGGTGAGGACTCAATGAGAATGTGGGTACAGACCATAAACATAAACTCCCTCCTGTTGAGGAAAAGCAGGAAGTGGCAGAGAGAGGCATGATTCCTATCAGAACATGCACTAATGGATCACTTTTCTCACAATCAAATCACCATCATAGACAATAAGAGACAATACTGGAGATATTGTGCTAATCATAATTAGTTGGTCTATTGACGTTATTCCCATGCTTTTTAACTTACTTTTGCTGGGGCTTTGAACTCCTCCCTTGTTTGCTTTAGCACTTTGTTGTGCAGTGATCGTGTCCAGTGCCCAGCCTTTGTTTGCTCTTTTTACTTCTTATCTCATAACTATTAGGAAGCCTGAAACATTGCCCAGGAAATAGATTATTAGCACAAGTCGTACCACTTTGTTTAGTGTTGATAAAAAAGCTGATATGACCACCTTTTCAGCCTTTTTATCAACACCAAACAACAGGGCTTAATCACTTATGATCAAGCTCAAAATCACAGTTATTCAGACATACAATCAGTCTGGTGTCACTGTCTACTCTGTTCAGTCGTGGTCTTACTCTTGAGTACAGTGTCTCTCACCCCGAATGTTGAAGAATCCTGTGATCTAGAATGTTTTGGGCCTTCCTTTAATCACCTGGCTGTGGAACAGTTTGTTTCTCTCAAGAAGCTCTGTGAACCAAAAGCCCAGGGTGGATGACCCCCAGGAGATTTTCCTTCACAGATTTGGCACATGGGCATCGCAAATGTTGTCGTGATGCTATCGCGGAGGTTCTACGAGTGAACAGTTGGATAGAATGTTAAACCCTTGTAAGGATTCTATTTTGCAGGATAATTTCAACACTATAACTTTTAGAGGTCTTTTGTAGTCTACAGCTGAAATAAAGTGAGTCGGTACTGTAACAAGCAAACAAACAATCAGCATTTATTTTAAAATTAAAAGCAAAAATCTCATTAAAAACTTAAAGTTAGTTTTTTAAGAAACAAAAAGTGAAGCTCTAGTGTTTCAGAGTGAGTGATGGAATGAAGAAGTTATCTAACCTTGCTTTTTATGATATTACCATCAATGCCTGCTTCAGGTCAGTCAGACTTCAGCACACCACACTGATGCACTGATGATTCTTTGCATTCAATGGAGGAAGATGTTCAAAGGTTTCAGAGCATCCATCGCCACCGGTCTGGCCTACATCCATAAAAAATGCAGATATCAGATCTAAATTATTCCAGAAATGGCTGCCTACAACCCTTATTATCAAAAACCATACTGCCTGTCAACTCCTCTGCTGTCGTGTTTATTTCCTACATTGGACACTAGGCGGCATCTACCGGATGTTGATAGAATTGCATAGTCGACATTATTATTTTATCACTGATCACAGTAAACTTTTGGAACCAAACATTTTTAACTCCCTGTCTTTAAACAAAGTGTATATGTTTGTGTATGCCTAAATGCATGTTCGCGTGGATAAATGTTTATTTATTTGTCTATATATATTTAATGGTTGCTGAATCCCTCATTTATTTATTTATTTTTTTGTGATTTGTCAGAAGCTTCAATATTGTGAAGGAAATAAATGATTATTGATGCAGACCGAAATAAACTTAGAGTGATCTGATCTGATCCTGGATCAGGCTCTGTGTCGGGCATATGTTTCGTGGTCTACTGTGATTGGTCCAGACACACCGTGTTGTTGTCCAATGGCAGGCAGACATCTGTTCGCTGAAGCGACTCTAAAATATTCTCCTCTCTTCCTTCTCCACAAGGTATTCACGACTTATCCGGGACGTAGGTAGTGGTGTCAAGAGCCAGAAAGATGAAAGTGTTCGGTGTAGTTGCGATAATATTAGCAGTGTACAGCGTACATGCGAATGTGTACTTCCGGGAGGAGTTTACGGACGGTGGTAAGTTTCTTTTAAATACAGCACTAGTCCTGCAGGCGCTTAATTCATTGCATGTTAGCTTGACTGTAGCCCAAATCAGCAACGACTTTCCCATGAAAGCCTGTTTTCATCACGAATCAACTTGAACTGTTTATTTGACTTTCTATCATAAGTTCGGTGTAAATCCCTCTCTTCTTAGTTAAAAAAAAAAACTTTTTCCTTGGTTGTTAGCTGGCTAACTTGAGCCAGGGCCTTAAGTTTGCAAACGTGAAATACTTCCAGTACTGGCACCTGAGTTGCCAAATGTGGCCTAAATGGCAGTGCAATTATGTAACTCTTTCTAGATCATTATATTCAGCCTGTTTGGCAGTTTCAAAGAACAATACCAGTGAATAGACTTTTGAGTTGGGTTTTTGGGAAGTAGCTTGATGTACTTAAAGAGGTCCCTCGAGGGTTACACCCCGGCTAACCAAATGTTGCTGTTTTTTTCTGTTCAGATGAATGGAGAAGTCGCTGGCTGAACTCCAAACACAAATCTGACTATGGAGAGTGGAAACTAACAGCCGGCAACTTCTTTGGAGATGCTGAGAAAGACAAAGGTAAGTGAGCTGCTTTCTGATCCACTTATTATACAACAATTACCACGTGATTTGATTGTAAGAGCACAACTTCACCAGTGTAGACCCTGCTGAGGCACATTCATTGACTTTCTATAGAAAGCTCTTAAATCACTAATTTAGTCTGAACAATACAGATTTATATTCAAATGAGGCTTCATGTTTATATTTTCACTTTGTTAGCTAAAGAGAATCTATTAAGTGGTGCATGTCTTCATTAAGCTTTCTGTTTCACTTTCCTTGTCAGGTCTACAAACAAGCCAAGATGCTCGATTTTACGCTGCCTCTGCCCGTTTTGAGCCTTTTAGCAATGAGGGCAAGCCTTTGGTGATCCAGTTTACAGTCAAGCACGAGCAAAAGATTGACTGTGGTGGCGGCTATGTGAAGGTGTTCCCCTCAGACCTGGACCAGGCTGAGATGCATGGAGATTCTTCATACTACATCATGTTTGGTAAGGGATTATTCATGTAATAGAATATTTTTAAAACAACACAGTGGTTTCAAAAAAGTTTTTTGCAACACTTATTAATTCAATTATTTCCACCCAGGCCCTGATATCTGTGGATACAGCACAAAGAAAGTCCATGTCATCTTCAATTACAAGGGCAAGAATCACCTTATCAAGAAAGAGATTAAGTGCAAGGTATTTCTTCTATTTATACTATTTAGATTGGGGGGAGTGTCAGTTTTATTCAAGCATACAAACATGCACTGCCTCTGCACCAATGGCTTAATCCAAATGATGATGTTTCTTCTAGGATGATGAGCTGACCCATCTGTACACGCTTATCCTGAATCCGGATCAGACCTATGAGGTAAAGATTGATAACGAGAAGGTAGAATCTGGCAGTCTGGAGGAAGACTGGGACTTCCTGCCTGCTAAGAAAATCAAGGACCCTGAAGCCAAGAAGCCAGAGGACTGGGATGATCGTGCAAAGATCGACGATGCGGATGACTCCAAGCCTGAGGTGAATTACTAAGTGTGTCCACCTCATTTAGCGTAGATTGACCTTGTAATTCTGTAGCTGTTATGTCTATGGAAAGCGCTTTTTCTTCCATTCTAACTCCAGATGAAGTCCAGGGCTTCCAGTAGCCAAGATTGCATTGACTGTCATATTATTAACCCCCTCTTGGTATAATTTGTCCTCCTTTTAGGAATGGGACAAACCTGAAAACATTCCAGACCCTGATGCTAAAAAGCCTGAGGATTGGGATGTAGATATGGATGGAGAGTGGGAGCCACCCATGATCCCCAACCCAGAGTACAAGGTAATGCTAAAGTTGTGTCTTCATCAGGAGAGCGTGTACTTTTGGTGATCCCCACCCTGCTTTAGAAACGCTTAGAATTAACCCTGCCCCATCATTTGCATTTTTAAACACCTTCTGTATTGCAGGGAGAATGGAAACCCAAACAGATTGACAATCCCAACTACAAAGGAGCCTGGGTGCATCCTGAAATTGACAACCCTGAATACAGCGCTGATTCAAACATCTACAAATTTGACAAGATTGGGGTTTTAGGCCTGGATCTTTGGCAGGTGAGAGAGAGAGAGAGAGAGAGAGAAATAATTCACCTTTGAAAAGAGGTTATTTCTTTGGTGATTCCACAAGTTCAGTCTAACGTGTGTTAATGTTTATCTTAGGTGAAATCTGGGACCATCTTTGACAACTTCCTGATCTCAGATGATGTGCAGGAGGCTGAAAACATTGGAACAGAGACATGGGGTGCAACAAAGGTATGCTGGTGCAGTTGTACTTTTTGAGCCACGTTGTGAATGGTTTTAGAAGTGGTTTAAGGTAACTTTAACTTCCTTCCACAGGAACCAGAAAAGAAAATGAAAGAGGAGCAAGATGACCTGAAACGAAAAGAAGAAGAGGAGAAGACCAAAGAACAAGACACCGAAGCTGATGAGGATGAGGGTGATGAGGATGATGATGACGACGATATGAGCGAGGAGGACAAGGATGAAATGGAGGATGCACTTTCACAGATGGAGGAGGAGGAAGCAAAGCTTAATGATAAAGATGAGCTTTGAGGAGGTGTGACCATTGATTTTGTACGTCCCTCCTTTAAGAACTGTCCTGTATTTCCTGGGGGTATTTTGGCTGCCGTGCATCCTTTCCCTGAGAATTGGACACAACCCAACTTAGGGTGCAAAATGTAGTGAAGTGGGTGTTAATGGACTTAGTTTCTCTTTCATTTCGGTCATATATTTCTGTTGCCCCTGAGCTGCTGAGTTGATTCTTGTGTTTTCCACCTACAAATTCTATTCCTCGCTCTAATAGCCACTTTTTTCTTGATTTTCTTGATTTACACATCTTTATTTGCAGATATCCTTTCACAGGTTGCAGAATTTTACCTAAAGCTGATGTACAAAAGTGGTAAATGTGAAAAATTGAGAATTTAAGCGTATTCCCCATGAAAGAAAATTTTCCTTGCAGCCTGGTGAAACAAAAAACACATCCTGGACATGAAATTCATTGGCTGACAAGATGCAAAACAATCACAAAATACAGACCAATCAAGACTGTAATGTAACTTATTTTTGTTATGTCTGTGGCACTGACTTTCTGTTTCCCTCCCAAACTTTCAAAGAAGAATTGAATGAAGTTTTTCAGCATAAACATGAAATTGTTTTTCTACATTAAATGGCATGAATGAAAAAATGTCTTCATAGTAATGTGATGGAACCTGCATTGTTTCCTGAAAGTCTGGAGAAGCAGATGGGGAGCCCCTGGTGTGACTCATGACATCACTAAGGGATTCTTTTTATTGGATAGAATGTTAATGATACCAAAGTTTTTATTAAAAAGATTATAACCTTGTTTCCTGCCCATATTTTATGCTGCATATGCTAACTTTGGACTGTAATGTGTTGGTGAGGTTAGACATATAGCAATCTGCTACACAGCAGGGGAACATTCAGATTTTGATCTTTGGTGTGTTTTTTTTAAACATGTGTATTGTTAAAAAGGTTAAATATAAGGTTTACTCTCAGGATAATTCACCATTTTAATTGGACATAAGATCAGAGGTATTCACAGAGTTTACATTTCACAGGGTGCCCACGTGTCCTGGAAAACCTGGAAAACAGTTGACCAGTTTTCCAGTACTGGAAAATGGGAGAAAAAGTCAAATGTCCTGGAAAATCACATATAGTCCTGGAAAATTATTCCAACATGGCTGCGTGCGACCTGACCCTATTAACAAAACACATCCCCATTCATTGAAAGTTGAGTCCACGCTGTGCTGGAGAAGACAGTGACACTGCACAACTTTTTTCACATCTTTTCTCCTTCACTTCATAATCATGCATTCACAGAAAACGGGCGTATATCATTTATGTTTTATGGTACATTTGGCTCAATTACTGTACTCTAGCTCAGTTGTTCTCAAAGTGGGGTCCTGGGACCCCTGGGGGTGTGCGAACCATAGCGTGGGGGTCCGTGAAATAATTTGAATACATTTCTAATAAATTATAAAATTGTGCTGTGTCATTAAAACAGCATACACCATTGTTATGATACCATTTGGTGGCTCGAAGGGATATGTGAGTCTTGTTACTGTTAATTTTCTGAAAGCGTTTAAGATCAATTACTTGAAAAGTATAAATGCTGTCATGTTGAGTCCACAAGGAATGAAATAGCCCTCTGTTTTAAAGTATACAAGTGGGATTTACTTGATTCAAATTGAAGTGTTATCTGTTTATCACTATGATACAGGTCTGAAGTATTTACATTTATACGTTTTACAATACAAATAGTTCCAAGGGCAACTAAGAGTGCAAATGGTAGTAAGCGTGTTCTTTAGTGATGGGAAGTTGGGCTCTTTTCAGGGAGCCAGCTCTTTTGACTCTGCCCCCAAAGAAGAGCCGGCTCATTCGACTCCCGAACGGCTCTTAATTTAGGATCTTTTGTAGCCGTATGTTTTACTTTAACTTTGCAAAAACTAATGGTTTGTGTTGAAAACCCTTTTACGTACGTTTTTTTTTATGAGCAGCCTTATAATTGACCAATTGTGTGCATTTATTCTGTTACAAAATCATTATCACCCTGATCCTAGGGTTATGATTAGGGTTAGGGTTTTGATTAGGGTTAGCTTTGTGATTAGGTTTAGGGTTGTGATTAGGTTTAGGGTTGTGATTAGGGATAGGGTTAGGGTTGTGATTAGGGTTAGGGTTGTGATTAGGGATAGGGTTGTGATTAGGGTTAGGGTTGTGATTAGGGTTAGAGTTGGGGTTAGGGTTAGGGTTGGGGTAAGGGTTAGGTTGTGATTAGGGTTAGGGTTGTGATGAGGGATAGGGTTGGGGTTAGGGTTAGGGTTGTGATTAGGGTTAAGATTAGGGTTAGGGTTGTGATTAGGGTTAGGGTTTTGATGAGGGTTGTGATTAGGGTTAGGGTTGTGATTAGAGTTAGGGTTGTGATTAGGGTTAGGGTTAGGGTTGTGATTAGGGATAGGGTTAGGGTTGTGATTAGGGTTAGGGTTAGGGTTGTGATTAGGGATAGGGTTAGGGTTGTGATTAGGGTTATGATTAGGGTTAGGGTTGTGATTAGGGTTGGGGTTAGGGTTAGGGTTGTGATTAGGGTTAAGGTTGGGGTTAGGGTTAGGGTTGTGATTAGGGTTAGGGTTGTGATTAGGGATAGGGTTAGGGTTGTGATTAGGGTTAGGGTTGTGATTAGGGTTAGGGTTGGGGTTAGGGTTTAGGGTTGTGATTAGGGTTAGGGTTAGGGTTGTGATTAGGGTTAGGGTTAGGGTTGTGATTAGGGTTAGGGTTAGGGTTGTGATTAGGGATAGGGTTATGGTTAGGTTAAGGGTTAGGATTAGGGTTAGGTTTAAAACCAGAACTAAACTTAAGCATACAGAACCAGAACCAAACTCAACCAAAACCGAACCAGAACCGAACTAGACCCGAACCAGAACCGAACCAGAACCCTACCAGAACTGAACCAGAACCGAACCAGAACAAAACCGAACCAGAGCCGAACCAGAACAAAACCGAACCAGAGCCGAACCAGAACAAAACCGAACCAGAACCGAACCAGAACCAAACCAGGACCGTACCAGAACTGAACCAGAACCGAACCGACCGTAACCGAACCAGAACCGAACCACAACCGTACCAGAACCGAACCAGAACCGAACCAGACTTCAACCAGAACCAAACCAGAACCGAACCAGAACCGAACCAGAACCGTACCAGAACTGAACCAGAACCGAACTCAAGCAAACTGAACCAAAACCAAACTCGAGCAAACAGAACCAGACCCAACTCAGGTTAACAGAACCAGAACCAACTCAAGCAAACATAACCAGAACCAAACTCAAGCAAACAGAACCAGAACCAAACTGGAGCAAACATTATTAATGTCCTCAGGTTGGCATTGAGAAAAATCAGATGCCTCAGCTTGAATGGGCTGATCTGATTTCTCCTCTCAGTGAGTATTTGCCCGGTCTTCAAGAAGACTCTCTCTGAAGGAACAGATGTAGCCAGGATACACAGCCTCCCCTCCAACACCTGTATCCTATATCCTCACATTTGATTGGCCGCATGGCCGCCATGCTGACCAATCAAAACAAAGTTGTGCTGTGAGCAGAGCTGGGGCTGAGCACTGTGAGTAAGCAGGGAAAGGAAAAAACTGGGAGCTGGCTCTTTCTTGATGCGAGCCGGCTCTTCTGATTCACTATAAAGCATCGGCTCTCAGAGCCGCAGCTTTTGATCATGACACATCACTAATGTGCTTAATCTGTGTTACAATTATAAGGGGGCCTTGGACAATTTTCTGACCTGTAAGGGGTCCCTGGCTCCAAAAAGTTTCAGAACTCCTTCTCTAGCTAGCAGGAGTGCAAACTCCCGATAGTGAAAACAAACGGAACAAAAAGAGCGACACAGCTGCACAGAAACTCCACGTTGTAGACATTGCTGATCATAATAGACATCGCCATGCAGGAAGACAGTTTACATTTTTTTAAATCTCTGAGAGATCTTTAAATACAGAGTGCGTCTTTACACCAGTGAGATTTTTTCAGAGTTTACGGTAACGCAATTAAAAAACGTGACATTTGCTTTGTTTTATATCGATCACTTAGCATGATGAATATCATGATTAAGCAGGTATATTTTGAGTCTGAGTTGAGTTAAGAAACATTTGTGGCCATTTTTGTCATCCAGTTCTATTTAGGTCATTAATGCACTGATCCTCTGATCATTATTATTATTTAATTATTTCAATAAGGCAGCTTCCTGATTCCTTTGCTGGTTATTTTGTTTTTTTCTTAGCTCATTTTATATTTTTGAGAAAAGAGATGAGATGTTGCCCATCATTGTTACTTGGTTGCACTAATAAAGTGAAGTGCTGTACATCTGTGGTTGCATTATTCTATTATCAAGCCATAGACTACATGTCTTTCAATGTAGACTTCCACTGAGAGGAACATATTAGACTATTTAGGAACTAAATTAGGAACTAAATTTAGACTGTCATACCAGCTTGATCATCAATGAAAATGTCCTGGAAATGTCCTGGAAAATGATCTCTGGAAAAGAGTGGGAACCCTGATTTCAGTCAATTCACAATTATCTCACCTCTTAAAAAATTACTGAAATCAAATTGAAAGGGATTCTTGTTTGGGCAAAGGGCATAAATGCTCTGTACTGTACTGGCTGTTTATTTAAGATAAGACATTCCTTCATTCGTCCCACATCGGGGAAATTAAAGTCATACCGCAGCAAAATAGATTGTGCAAAAAATGTATAAGAGTTGTGGACCTCTGAGGCCAAGCATAGGTATAGCCCCCCCCCTTCAGAAAAGCATCAAAATTAACGTTTGACAAATGTCTTATCTACATCATGGATAGTAATACTTCATTTTTGTATAAAAATTTAGTTGCATGGTTTGCTCAGAGCCGGCCCTAACTTGATGCCCCAGGTAAGATTTTAACCGGTGCCTCTTGGATTGTAACCAACTCCAACAATCACATCACATAGGGCATACAGCTTTATGTTTTAAAGGTTACCTTTATTCTAAAATAAAAATGACCTCTAAAAGATCTTTAATAAAATGATAATAACACTGATATTTAGCAGGTAAAAAATACAATTTCAAAATACATAAATTAGTAGTAGAACGTATTCAGTCATTATATAACACAATCATTTTCACAGTACAGCTTTCAACAAAGCAACATGTATAATGTATGAAGTGATGACTGAAAAGGCAGACGCAAAATGCATATTTAAACCTAGCCTACATTTTCTATCTAATTAAGCTATTAGCTTCCAAAGTGTAAGGAAAACAACAGCAAAACCAAAACAGGTAAATCATGAACACTTATGGACTTTAAAAACTGATTTGCATACCATTATTTTTAATAACCAAAAGTGAATCACAAGCTTCAAATTGTATACCGGCATCAGGCATCACTCCGCAATTTCACCTACATTGTATGAGATGAATTAATATTATTTTTCCTAATATCTTCATATTTTCTTACTCACTCATTTAGGGTGCAAGTGGCGCCCGATAAAGACGGCCGGTGTGCCGAGAAACGCCTGCCCGTCGAGAATTGCATGCACCTCGCGGGAACGCGCACCGTTCATAGTTGAGCGGTCCACGGCAATGTACATTTTAAAACCGATACAATTCTTATTTGTGGGGCTAAACAGTGATGAGTAATGGTCCGAAAGTAAAGTTAATATCTTTTGTGTCATTTATGTTGAATAGACCTTGCAGAATAATGATTTTATTACCATAAACGTTTGACTGAAATGTGATATCCTTTTCAATGCGGTAAACGCAAAAAATTGATGGATCGATTGAACTTAATTGTGCTACTCGAGTGTTCTGTGGCATTTGAGCCGACTGTATCATTAAGCATATATCAACACAGAGAAAAACAACAAACAAGTGCAAATAAAATCCAGATGTTTACTTTAAAAGTTGCAGTGTGGACATTGTTTGTTTTGATGATGTTTTAATGATGTTTTAATGATGAATGTTTTTTTTAATTCCCTGTAAATTGACATTGGGTGACTTGAAAGGCGCCTCCAAATAAAATGTATTATTATTAATTATATTTTTATCTTTATTTTTATTATTATTATTATTATTATTATTATTATTAGTAGTAGTAGTAGTAGTAGTAGTAGTAGTATAATTATTATTATGAATATTTATTATTATTATTATTATGATTATGATTATTATGATTAATATTAATAAAATCATTATTCTGCAAGGTCTATTCAACATAAATTACACAAAAGATATTAACTTTACTTTCGGACCATTTCTCATCATTGTTTAGCCCCACAAATAAGAATTGTATCGGTTTTAAAATGTACATTGCCGTGGACCGCTCAACTATGAACGGTGCGCGTTCCCGCGAGGTGCATGCAATTCTGGGCGGGCAGGCGTTTCTCGGCACAACACCGGCCCCGGGTTTGCTGTTGGGCAAGTCCACCCATGAGTCCGGTGCTTTGAGATGACACAGAAACCGGAACCCACGTCCCATCCGATCCGCCGCCGCTCGTGCCCGCGCGGTTAAGGGGCGTTTGCGCGTTCCCGAGTGACCAGGAAATATGGCGGCGCTCATGACTCTGAGTCAGGTAACAATTCACAATAGCTCTCGAAAAGTCTCTTGTGTGAATACAGAACCTTATCAAATGCCAGTGACAGTGTTTTTACGGTCTAACCATATCCCTGCGCTGTGAGCAGTGGTTTGATCTGTCTGTGGGGACGGATTAGCTTGATTTCGCTGTCAGTAAAGTGAACATGGTTAGCTAGGTTAAGTAAGGATAGCAATGTTTCTGAACGTTTTTGAGGAAAGAGAAGCTAACACAGAAATACGTAAAGCTGACTGTGAGGATGTGTCTAATGAAAATAAACATGTCTTACTATTAAATATTTAAGAAAAAATAAACCTTCAGACAGCTGACGTTAGCTGTCCAAGTGTTTAGCGATGTCCATCGCTTGTGAACTCGCCTAATTGTAATGATGCTAACTTTGAAGCTAGTTTTCTAAAAGCTTGATATTGCTCATGTATACGCTGACTTAATTGTAACTGTGCCTGTCACATATGTCTCCCCTGTTCGCTTCTCCAGTTATCAAGTGGAAACCCAGTCTATGACAACTACTACAGACAGGTAAGCTTGAAGTCAGAGCTGTGATTTCTCTCTCTTGCTCTTCAGCTTTCTGTTTATCTGAGTGCTTTTTGCTGTATTAAATCTATGACTTGTGCAAAGTTTTGTCTGATTTATTCACTTAGTATTATGTTTCTGATTCTTTGTAGCTGGATCCAGGGAACACAGGCAAAATATCAGCTGGAGATGCAGCTCAGTTCCTTAAAAAGTCAGGGCTGTCAGACAGCACGTTGGGAAAGGTGGGTCAAAATCATAGGTCAAAATCCAACTTATGTCGACACAACTCACATCTGTGTGTTCAGAATCTAATCCTTCTTTTTTTTCTGTTGTGTTATTGAGATATGGGATTTGGCAGACTCGGAAAGAAAAGGCTATTTGGATAAAAGGGTAAAAGAAGTTCTCTCCAGTTTCTTATGGTTGCTGATGCTGCTGATTTGTGCATAAAACACAGCATTTGTCTTGCGTTCTTCCTCGTTCGTAGGGTTTCTTCATAGCTCTGAGACTGGTGGCGTCAGCACAGAGTGGAAATGATATCAGCCTGCACAACCTCAATCAAAACTTAGCTGCACCCAAAATTGTAAGTGATAAAATCACAACTGCAATACTCAAGGATGTGATGTTGAAAATGATAACTGGATATCTTAAATAGGAAAACTGAAATTGAGTTATTGCAATTACACTACCAGTCAAATGTTTGGATACACCTTCTCATTCAATGGTTTTTATTTACTTTAATTATTTTCAATGTTGTAGATTAATACTGAAGACATCAACACTATGAAATAATATGGGTTTGCTATAATACGGATTACAATAGAGGTCAAATAGGGCTATCCATTGTGTACTAACCCTACCTCTGAACAACACAACTGATGGTCTCAAACACATTAAGAAGGCAAGTCATTCTACAAATGAACTCTTGACAAGGCTCACATGTTCATTAAGAACCATTCCAGGAGACCACTTCATGAAGCAGACTGAGAGAATACCAAGAGTGTGCAAAGCTGTCATGAAGGAAAAAGGGCGCTACTTTACAGAATCTAAAATATCAAACATATTCTGGTTTGTTTAACACTTTTTTGTTAATTAAATAAATTCTATGTATGTTCTTTCATAGTTTTGATGTCTTCAGTATTATCTACAGTTTTTAAAATAATTGAAATAAATACAAATCCTTGAATGAGAAGATGTTTCCAAACTTTTGACTGGAAGTGTATGGTTTCCTCTTATCATACATGTATCGTATTGTGTCTTTTTGCAGAAAGACTCTAACAGCCCATTATTAAGTGTTTCAACCACGGGACCTGACTCTCAGTGGGCAATTAGGGTGAGCTGATACCATCTTGAAGAATGTTCTTGCGTACATACAAAAATCAAGTTTTTCATGGAAACTAAAGCTTCTTTTCTTCCCCAGGCTGATGAAAAAGGGAAGTTTGAGGGCATTTTTGAGAGTCTGTCCCCTGTAAACGGTCTACTCTCAGGTGATAAAGTCAGGCCCATTTTAATAAACTCCAAGCTACCTCTGGATGTGTTGGGAAAGGTGATATTTCAAATTAGACTTATGTAGCACATAACATCAGTTTACAATTCAAAGCAATGAAGTGTCATTCATTTGAAATGACCTCGATGTTTCTGTAGATTTGGGATCTAAGTGATGTTGACAAAGATGGACAGTTGGACAAAGAGGAATTCACAGTGGTAAGAGTGTGCCTTTTGTTAATGTAAAGTTCTGCTGTCACTCCAAAAAGCAATTTAAACTTAACAACATTTATTATACTTTTCACTAAGACATGATATGATGTCCGACATTCTAGGCAATGCATCTTGTGTATCGTGCCATGGAGATGGAGCCTGTCCCAGCTACCTTACCCTCCTCCCTCATCCCCCCATCTAAAAGGAAGAAGACTGCAGGTAAACTCCCAGGAGCTGTGGCCGTGCTGCCTGCTCTGTCTGGGTTTACAGCTGGCTCGGCTCCTTTCAAAGATTCCCTGCGAAGCACTCCTCCTCTGGGCAGCGCAGCCCTCCTGAGCAACAGTACTGTCAACCTGTCTCCAAAACACTCCTTTAAATCCAGCACACCGGTACGTTGCCTCACTCATGTTTCTCTACAGGCCCATGCAGACATTTTACATCAGGGTACATGTTTTCAGATATGAACCAATGTAAGAACATTTTTCACAGCCATACAATGTAGACAAAAAGACCTGGGGTGATTATAAAACATGTGTATCAACATATGTATAGCAGAGCATGCTTTGACTATATGTTTTACAAAACCCTCAGTGTTGCCAGTTGCACATGTATCAGAGCATCTCTGCAGATGGTGCTTTACAGAAGAATTGATCTATCAAGGAAACCTTCTCCTGAATACCATATTATTGTAATATTGATAGAATATTAGTGCAAATAGAAAACACGGATGCTCTTGTATGAATAATTACAGTGTTTTCTTTCTTTCAGCATCAGCTTAAACAATTCAAAATCAGTTTTGCTCTCATTAAAACACAAGATGAAACTTGTTTCCTTCACAAGGGAGAGAGAAGGCTAAAAGGATGTTAGGTCATGTAACTTTCAGTAGCAGTTTCACACAGCTGCCTTCCTGAACTGATCAAAAACCGAGTAAATTCTTTCTCTAAGTTCAATGTCATGACGATGGGGGTGATTTTGAGCTAAAAGATACACACACAAAAAAATGAATTTAGTTTTCTTTGCTCCTCCCTCAGAAAGGGGCCCAGCCTTTGAAGAAACCCGCATTACATGTATTGATTCTTCTCCTTCTCTGATGGGTGGACTTGTTTTTCCACATTGTTTTGAGCGTTGTGCACGGCCCAGTTTGTTTCTCTTTACCTCGTTGTAGCTGCAGGGATTTCTCATCCGTGACTCTTAGAGAAACAGGTTTCCCTAAGAGGGAAGAAAAGTTAGGCTCTGCTCACACTTGTACCACAGACCTGAAGGGGAATAAAGAAGTGTATAAAGAAAGTTGTGATGTTTCCTAACTTTCTTTATATGCCAGTTTTCCTCCCTTCATTCTTTGCCATTCCTCCAAATTTACATTTTGTGTTACTTACCTAAGACCAAAAAGTAAGATTTCTTACATACAGTGGGGCAAAAAAGTATTTAGTCAGCCACTGATTTTGCAAGTTCTCCCACTTAGAAAGATGAGAGAGGTCTGTAATTTTCATCAGAGGTACACTTCAACTATGAGAGACAAAATGAGAATAAAAATCCAGGAAATCACATTGTAGGATTTTTAAATAATTTATTTGTAAATTATGGCTCTCTCATCTTTCTAAGTGGGAGAACTTGCAAAATCAGTGGCTGACTAAATACTTTTTTGCCCCACTGTATGTGCTAAAGTTGCATCCCCTTATTTGATTTCCAGTTTAAACTCAGATTTTCACGCTATTTTTCAGTGCTGTTATATAGGGCATCATAGGTAACAGTACATTTTTGTATCTAGCTTTGACTCCATATTTATATTGATACTTCATACTTGCTGGTAAAGAAATCAATGTGTAACAGATGTTCTTTCTCTTTTCTAAAACCACATGAATGTTGTCTTTTGTTTATTATAGCCGGCTGTAAACTGGGTGGTACCGGCGGCTGACAGGGAAAGATATGATGAAATCTTCAAAAAAACAGATGGGGATAATGACGGCCTTGTGACTGGAACTGAAGTCATTGAGATCTTCATGCTGTCCACTCTCTCTCAGACAATGCTGGCACAGATATGGTGAGACTTCTGCACTTTCGCAACACACATCCCAGATTAACAAAACACCGGCCAAGTGAGCTGCGCTACACCTTTAACATGCAGCAGCTTTACAGCACATTACCTGTTTTTGCATTTTAAAACAATCAGTCCTATAACCGGCATCATTAAAGCTTTTCCCTTTACCTGGGCACCCGAGCAGAGCTGAATCATCCACACTTGCTCTATACAGAGATACTTCCTCTAGCTTTAACTCTGGCTCCATCTAGTGAGCAGTATAAATCCTTTTTTCAAAGGGCCACATCAGTCCACAGAGGATATTGTTATAAGTAGATGTTTTGTTTTATTTCTCCAAAATCCATATCATCATGATCTCCCCTCTCTCTGCAGGGGACTTGCTGACACCAAACAAACAGGCAAGCTGAACCGGGAGCAGTTCTCTCTGGCCATGTATCTGATCCAGCAGAAGGCCACCAAAGGTATCGACCCTCCCTCCAGTCTAACCCCTGAAATGATCCCCCCATCAGAAAGGACTGCTGCTTCAGCTGTGGGTCAGGTGAGTCCAGACTGCAAGATCTACCTCATCTGGCAAAAGCACAGACCTCAATTTTCACTTGCATTTGTACTCAAGGAAGCTGTTTTCCTGCTGCAATTAAATGTAGTGATCTGCTTTCTGACTTTTCAGCTTCGCGCTGCAAAACTGTTGTATGCTTTGGCTTTTCTGAGCTTTCTTCCTCCCTTTCAAACAGAACTTTGTGGGGTTTATGCCAGCTGTGAGACCTGATCTTGCTTCACTTGCTAATACGCGCAGAGTGAGTAATAGACTGCTATGCCACAAGGTGGTGCTGTCGTATTGTCATAATCTTTGTCTCAGTCTAAAACTGTATGTATAACCGAAACATTTACCTTGTGTTATGTATTAATATTTTTATTTATCTTTTAATAGTGAAATAGAGATTTATTAGATAGTTTTTTTCTGTTCTGCAGTATATTTTCATTAATCCTGAGTGTTTTAATTTAGGCAGACCTGGCTGTTCCAAGTCTTAACTGTGAAAAAGTCAAACACTGCCATCTGCTGTCCCATCAACAGGCTGACACTAAAACTTCTCTCCAGCTTAGAAAACCAAAGTTACATTTCTGTTATTCTTTTTGATCAGTCTTTTTTTTTTTCAGATATAGTCACAAAAAACACTTACATTGAGAAAAACAACAACAACAGTAACATAGGACAGTCAAAGACAAAACAAACAAGATGTCCTACTCCCTATTGCAGATTTCTGTTATTCTAATAAAACCAAGCAGTTACTGTAATAGTTGGTCATGAATACTGGTTATATAGGTGTTGAGATCTGATGCTATGACCCTTCAGTGATCAAAGAATCCATATATCTCTAAGAAGCATTATAAAATGTGCCGTAATAAAGTCAGGGATGTGTCAGGCATTTGTTCAGGGCAGGTTTCAGGATGAACCCAATTCTTCAATATTTCTGTGAGTTAATCAGAACCTCATATATCAGGGTTTAACTTTTCCTGCTGAATTATAAAGTCAAGTTTTGTTCCAAACTTTATAAACCAACAATGGCATATACGACCATTGAATCACTCTAATTCATCCTTCCATTGGAAAACAAAGTTTTTGGTGTGAATGTCCAGAGTGATGTCATCAATTAGTAAACCAATTAAGCAAGAGCTTTCAAGAACGACAGAACAAATGCACACGCTTTTGCAACTCTTACAAATACTGCAACTCAGTTTCACAGTTCTTTTTTTAAGCTTGAGCAGGAAACCATCAATCTTTTTCCACCTTCACTTTTCTTTAATGTTGCATATGTTTGGCCGATGTTTCTTAGAAACCCTCAAAGCTTTTTTCATGTTGAGCACTGATTTATAGCCATACTTCATTGTGTGTGTTCAGTTCTTTGGTTGACTCTTCATGTGTGTATGTATCATTTGAAGTGTTGACTGTCTCCCTAGCAGTGAGAGCTCTTCATGTTCCCGTCCTTGGTCTTTTGTTCTGTTGGACGTATCAGCAGGAGCTTGTCTTGTTCGTTCCCCTCTGCTCTCTCACTCCCTCCTTTTTGTTCCCTTCACCTTCCCTCCACCTCTGTTTGGTGTACATTTCCCTGTCCTGTTTGCCTTTTTCCTTCTTGTTGTCTTTGTCCTCAAGTTACTTGATTCATCATATTTTCTTACCCTGCCCCCCTCCCTCCTCTCTCTCGTCTGTCTCCGTCTCTCACCTCAGGACAGCACCGGCTCGGCTGGGTCGGCCGAGCTGATAGGCATCAAAGAGCTGGATGACCTCAGCCAGGAAATAGCTCAGCTGCAGAGGTGAGCCCCTGAACTCTGAGTAGCAGGAGGACAGCTTTGTTTCTCTTCCTCCCCTTGAGAAAGAGGAGGGGAGGTTACAGTCAGAGGATGTTCAGGATCAAAGATCTTTCAAACTATTGGATGTATTTCCACTAAATAATGTGAACCTTCATTTAACCAGGGACTTTTATCAGAATTTATATCTGAGAGGAAATTAACAAAATAAGCAGTAGAGTGTCTGGAGAACTGATATTTGTCAAGGCTGCATATTGTCCGAAAGGTCATGGAAATAATACTGATCAATGGTTGCAACAGATGCCCCATCTTTAACTGCTTCCTAGTGTTTATCCTTTTGGAAACCCCTCTGTCACCATGTTCTGCCAAAAGCAGTATAAAACAACCATGAATCTTTTTTTCTTTTTTGCCCACGCATGCTCAAGTTTTCCACATGAGCACAGTTTATGCCGAGTAAAATGACCATAAAGTGGAGAGTATCTTTATTGCAACTTACTAATGTTTTTGCCACTCATGGCATTGTTTTGCGGGAAACCCCATCAGTCTGCTTTCCGAGCATGCAAAAAATATCAAAGAATAAATTGAAAATATTAAAGGATATTTCCTGTTGGGATTTTAAACTCCACAAAAGCTTTGATACAAAGTAATAACCCATTATCTCTCTTTCCTCTTCCCTACAGAGATAAATTCATTTTGGAGCAAGAGATCAGGGAAAAGGAGGAAACCATCAGACAACAAAATACTGATGTTCAGGTAAGGCTGACCATATGAATAGAACTAGCCCCTCCCTCATCATCATGCTCTTTTGTGAGTAAACTGGCTCTAGAGTTAACTAATGGGTTAAGATAATATTGCTGTGCCAAAGGAACTATTCTGCATGTGTGTGTGTGTGTGTGTGTGTGTGTGTGTGTGTGTGTGTGTGTGGGTGTGTGTGTGTGTGTGTGTGTGTGTGTGTGTGTGTGTGTGTGTGTGTGTGTGTGTGTGTGTGTGTGTGTGTGTGTGTGTGTGTGTGTGTGTGTGTGTGTGTGTGTGTGTGTGTGTGTGTGTGTGTGTGTGTGTGACCCTCAGGACATGCAGAATGGCTTGGACAGGGAGAGCAGCAGCTTGCAGGACCTGGAGTCTCAGAAGCAGGATGCACAGGAACGTCTGGAGGAGATGGACCAGCAGCGCTCAAAGCTGGAGGGAATGCTAAATGACGTCAAGCAAAAATGCCAGGAAGAGACGCAGATGGTTTGTGACCTTTTCATTTAAAATATGTCAAATGTATTAAAGCAAGAAAAAAGCTGGTGTGTTATGTATTGGGCTGCTGATGACATTTTATATCTTGAGTAACATCTTGTTGTGCTGTAAAAACGGTGCAACCTTTATAAGCAAAGTAGCTCATTCTTTGGAATTTTTGCAGTGCAATATCAGAGATCAGTCAGGTTTCAATCAGAAAATGTTGTACGTTAAAGTTGATTTGATCCAATTATTATTTTCTTTTTTTTTGCACCCTTCAGGACTTTATTTGACCTCATTACAAAGCACAGTCTTTGAAAAAGCTGGAATTGCTTTAAATGTACAGCTATCAAACCGTTATTAAACTACAAATTCAAAATATTTGTTTTCTGCTTGTACCCTCCAGATCTCGTCCCTGCAGAGCCAGATCCACTCCCAGGAGACCGACCTCCGCAGCCAGGAGGATGAACTGAGCCGCACTAAGGTGGACCTGAGCAGGCTGCAGGAGGAGGAGGCCCAGCTGGAGCAGAGCCTGCTCACTGGTCGCGTGCAGCTGGACAGCATCATCAAATCTCTCAGAACCACTCAGGAAGAGCTCAGCCAGGTCAGTGACAAGGAGTGGGTGTCATCTGGATCTCTGAAACTTTATGGCGCACGACACTGAGTAGATCAAAGTGAGAGCGGTTTTTGAGGAAGCTTAAGTTATTCAACAATAAAACAGACCTTTCTGTGGAGATAGAACGTTTGTTTCACTTCTACTTCCAATGTGTTAAAGCATTTAAGGAGATCTGAAGAACACACATTTAACGCTAACTGAAAGAAACCGCAAAGGAGAACCTGTAGAAATAAATATATATAACATGTAATTAAAATTTTATAGATCTATGTTTTAAACCTTTTGTGTATTTAGGCACGCAGCAAGTTGTCCATGATCCAGGACAGCCAAAAGGAAGTGACCAAGACCATTGAGCAGTACAACATCGCTTTGAGCGACATCAACGGAGGGAATCTCAGCAACCTGCCGGACTTAAACGAAGGGTTTGCTGAGAAGCAGAACGGAGGTTTCAGAAATGCGGTGAGAGATCTTAAAAGCTCAATATCATCATTATCACTAAGGCTTAGAAGCCAGGAAGTTTTACTATTATTACCTCCTAATAAACCTAATTGAAAAAAAGTAGAATAGAGAACGTGCTTTAGTACTGGAAATCTCAATGAAAGCATTTTCATATCACGTATCAAGTTCTTCATTTTTACAGGAATACCTAAAGTTTTTTATTATGTAGAAACATTCCATTCATTTAACAACATGATTAAGCTGTATAACCTACTGTGTTCTGCTGTGACAGATTTAATGGTGGCTTTCATGTTATCATTTTTTGTGCAGTCAAGATGTGACCATTTACATTGAACTTTGTTTTGATTTTCTGGATTCATTCGTCAGGATGACTCTTTTAAGTCAAAGCTAGCCATGTTCAACAACAGCGCTGCGAAGGAGACTCCAGTAGACCCCTTCCAGACAGAAGACCCTTTCAAGACCGACCCTTTCAAAGGTCAGGAAGCTCTTTTTATATTCTAACTCTTTTTTTGCCTTGTTACGATCAAAGTAACCACCACCTGTGCTAATGTTGTGCTTCTGGGACGTAGCATTTCAGTGAAATTACTAAGTGGTATGAAAATAAAATATTTGTTGTTTTCATGCTTTGGGGAAAACATCAAATAAAGTGTTGATTATTTCTTGTTACAGTCAGGAGATGATTGTGAAGTTCATACCTAACCATGACAATAACTCTGTTCTCATTGACGTTTCTGTTTCCTAGATTCATTTGGAGATCCCTTCAAAGAAAGCGATCCCTTCAAAGGCACCACATCTGATGACTTTTTTAAGAATACAGACAAGCCAAACCTGTTTGGATCCTCTGACCCATTTGGTAGAAAACCCACACCGCCAGCAAAGGTATCAGACGGGGTTTTCTTGCATGCACTATTATAGAAGGACAATTAATGCTCTTTTATCAAAGACTCAAAATGATTCGTCCTCTTCTAGGATTGATAGCTTGCTAAAGTTGTGGCTTCTGATAGAAACAAGCTCTGACGTGTTCCCACTGGTGAAGACAAAGGAGGGTTTTTAGTGGCTGTGCTGATGTGAACATTGTTTTGTGTGTATGTTAAACAAGATCTTTAGAAAAGCTTCCCCTCTCAACCTTTGCTTCTCTTCTTTGTTTTTTTCAGCCAAGTGCCTTCAACAGTGGTGACCCTTTCACATCAAACAGCCAAAAACCAAAGGACTCAGGTACGGGGCTTGTTCACAGAAATAGATTGAATGTATTGTTTTGAATCTAACAAGTATGCTGAGGTAGTAGTCATTTGTGCCAACACATTTAGTTGTCGCCTTCCAGTCTCAATGTTTAATCTTGCATCCGTACTCTATGCATAAAACAAAAACAAAAAAACAAACATCTGAAGTTCATACTTGTAATTTAAAATGATTTGCAGACATAGTTTGTACATTCTCTTCTACTTTATTTGACTGAACATAGTAAGCAGGGTGAGATGTCGTGGCACAGTTGTGGAACAAACTGCTGGCTGACATTTTGCCCTGTGACTGACTTCACAAATAAAAGCGCAAATGTGTACTCATCCCTCAACCAACTCTGCACAGATTTTCCACGTAGATTTCCCAGAGGGTGATTCTATTAACAGACACGTGAATGTGAAAGGAGATTGTTCTAGTCGTGCAACACGTCTCAAAGACTCATTCTTTGCCATTCTGGGTGACGTGTCAGATTTAGATTTTGTTTTTTGGGGCATTGGGGGCAAACAATTTTTACTCACTGTGGTTTCAATTTTTCCTGTGGTCTCAGGCTATTTTTAGCCCAGTACCTACGCATTTAACTCCTGGCCAACTAAAAATACTCCCCCCTACCCTGGAAAAACAGGAGGCTCGCTGGAGCCAAACATAACAGAAACTTTGTGACTGTTGGTCCTGCTCTACTAGAATACACTGCCACTTCTTCAACCAGTCCTCTCCTTGCTGCCTCTGTCCTGTCTTTATATCTGCTGCTATTGAAACGCTCTGCCTCACTCGCTACGGAAGTTGTTATAAGTTAGTGGCTACTTCTGGTCAGTGCTCTGCTGTGCTGCACACCTTCAGAGGAACACAGGGGCAACTGTAGATCTGAGCTGGGTTACTGTGCCCAAAAGAAAACACTACGTACTTCACATGAATGGGGTCTCTTGTGGCCGCACACTCACAACAAACATATTCTATTACAATGGTTTGTTTTTGCACTGTAACCAGCTGCAGTTAGCCCATTTTTTTTCATTAAGCGGCATACCAAGCAAGCTTCAAAACAACCCCGGCACAGTTCTGGTTAACAGTACGCCGACTGACGCCTCTAATTAGCTGATCACATGCATACGTCAGGTCAAACAAAAAACCTCTGCTTTCCAGGTTTTTTTGTGAAATGTCACGGAAAATTAAACGGTCATGCCACATTCCCCGCCCTAAAAATAGCACGCAGGCCCTTTCAGAGTAAGATGTAGAGATGATGTTGAATGTGTGGTTTGAGACTGAACTTTATTATAGTTACTTATAGGCTTTTTCCATAAACGCTCTGAAATGGGTCTAATTTTTTCAATGCACTCTTGTCACAGATGTGTTTGGGACAAAAGACCCCTTTGGAAGCAAATCTTTTGGAAACAAGGGAGGTGGATTTGCTGACTTCAGTCAGATGTCAAAGGTACGCTCTGGACTCTTGGAGTTATGAATCAGTTGTACCATAAAGCAGCGTTTTCCACTTAAGCTGTGTTGTTATTTTTACTCTCATCATGAGTGATTTCTTACTTTTCTGCTACTCTATCACCTTTATGAAAACAATCTCTCTGGTATGAAGCCAAAGGCTTTAGTGTTTGGCTCACAGTTCTGTTGGAGTCATCATTTTGTGCGATAGTTGAGAGGCTTTTTTATCGTCTACTCCCATGTGTGTGAACAGAAGTCGGACAACCCTGTGCTCCCATCGAAGAAAAATGTGCCCAATCGACCTGCACCTCCCTATGGTAAGCCCTGATTGTGTCCTGTGTGTGTGTGTGTGTGTGTGTGTGTGTGTGTGTGTGTGTGTGTGTGTGTGTGTGTGTGTGTGTGTGTGTGTGTGTGTGTGTGTGTGTGTGTCTGTGTGTCTGTGTGTCTGTGTGTGTCTGTCTGACTGTGTCTGTGTGTGCGCGTCTTTGTCTGTGTGTGTGTGCTTGAACATGACTGAAGTTGCAGTTTAACTTGACATCTATGATTTGCTATATTCATGTTTAGCATGTTTTGTCTGTTTAGTCCAGTTGAAGTCTTAATAGTGTTCATCATGCTGATGTTTCCAGTTCTGTATTAAATCAACGTTATTACTTTTATCATTTGCGACCTGTCACATGAATGTAATAGTAGGGATTGAGGCTAACTGTTGATCTATTTAAAAGGCTTTCTTGTGCCGTGATGTTATGCAGAAACATCCACTTCCCTGTTGAGCAGGGTAAAGAGAACATGTGTTTTCTTTTGAAGCTGTAAACAGGAAAGCAGTTGGTAGAGGTGAGGCTACACTGGGGGCTCACACAGTGATGTCACTGTGCTTTAATAGATGTAGTGCAGTGTTGGGTTAAACCATGGGTTAAACCTGTAAAACAGAGGGAAGAAACGAGTGGCTCTCCTACATTAAGCCTCATGTTCATCTTGTGTTTTTGGGTGTGAGTGCACGTTCACACAGCCAACCACTACCCACAGGCCATGCCCAGCTCATACACTTCCGCTGTGACCTTGCACTTGTTCTTTTAAGCAGAAGCCACAGCGTGAGAAAGTTGGAGTTCCTCTTTGCTTTACCACACAGCGGAGGGTAGAGATAAGTGGCCACATATGGCCAGGGAGCCAGCTCAGGAGATGTGCATCTGATGTGATAAGGAAATGAGAAGTGTGTCATTGAGCTGTTTACAGTTGTGGAATTATCTTTAAGGCATATTTTATGAAAAGTGTTATCTACAATATTTAAGTTCAGAGTTGCTGCTGCTGTTATTATGAATGATAAAGCCCTCTAGAAGCTCTTTAATGTGCAGGTGCATCTTTGTTGGACTCAGTTTGATGTATGAATGATTATCAGTAAGTTATAGTACTGAGAGATAAAGAGGAAGAGTTCCAATCTTTCTGTATATAAGGGTGTGTCTGTCTTTTATAGTTACTTGTTTCCCAAAAAAGCCACTCTTTGCATGTTTAGCCTCAATGCATCAGTGAGCCTTACTCAAAATAAGTGGTTAACACCTTTTTTCAAATCAATATCACTTGAGCCTAGGTGACTGCTGTGCACACCATCAGCTTGAACCTGCTGGCTTCCTGTGAGAGTGGAGCCACACAATATTGCACATTAGACTTTTTGAGTGTCAGCTTATTTTCCCATGGGCCACCAGTCATTAGCATCTGAAGTAAGTTCTTGTGCATGGGTTTTGTTTAATGTCTTCCTTCTCCAGTAGGTATGCTCAGTTTGACCGCATCAGAGCCGTCCCAGAGCGTTCCCTGTACAGGCTCATTTGTTGCGACTCATTCCAGTAACGCTCCCAAAGACTGTCCTGTGGGTTTTGCAGATTTTGGTGCTGTAAGTGTAGCCAGCTTACGGTTTCCTGTTGGTATTTTTGTCTGCATGAGCCGCTGATCTTATGATCTCACTCTTCAGACTGCTGCGCTGCAGGCTTGAACGTGACAGCTGTCTGTCACTGGGCCGCTCTCCGTTAACTGTCCCTTACACAGCAAGCCATCACAGGACTGTCGTGCTTACTGGCTGTTGACTAACAACTGACAGAACACCTGAGAGCTTTTTTAAAGCTTTAAAGACGGAAATTGACTGTTTATATGACTGACTTTGACGGGCTTCGAACTTGTGTTTGTCTAGACCATTGTCTGTCTGGTAGAGGGGCCTTTGCATGCTTGCTATTGTCTTCAGCTTTTTGACAGGAAGTCAGGATTTATAAAGTCTTAATCAGCGAGTCTGTGAACATGCCTGGTCAGGTAGCACTCGAGGAGCATTTTTTAAGTCTTGGAAGTACAAGTTAAAGGCTTATTTGCTGTCAAAGCATGATATGCCTCGAAGCAGAGCACAACAGAGTAAATCTTCCGCTTTGTCCCACATCTTCCGCTTCTTTGCCTCCGTGTGTAAGCTGAGTTTGAAGAGATGATGCATGGCAGCTTTTTTTTGTCTGGTTTGTATTCATTTGACCTGACATGCATTTATGTTATTCCTCATGCCAGCATGAGACTTTTGAGAGGGATTTGTGGGTTCTTTTTATATCGAGCTCTGTATTGTAATTTCTTGTTTTTCTGCCAGGATCTGAATATGACGAGGTAAGTCTGTACAAGGGTGTGGTGGTCAATCCTTTGCATGAGATAAAACTTTCTGCACTGCGTAATCTGAGTAAGCTGATTCAGAAGCATGAATACTTAATGTGTATACTGTCCGTCACGGTGATTCATGTGATTAATGTTTATGGGAAGTATGTTATCAGTCATTTGTGGCACTAGCTGCATATTGTGTAGTAATCTTTGTGTAGAGCTTTTAGTGTCACTTTTTTCTGCTTTTTTGTGATGTCCAGGCTAAATCCAAACATCAAAATAATTACATTTATTTTTCTCAATTTACCGCCATATAAATCTGATCATTTCAATTATGTTTGCTGTATATTTTGACCCTTCACTCCAGTAAAAACATATGATTTGAAATTTGCATCCACCATTACTTTGAAATCTTGCTTACACTCAGTGATGTCGCTATTTGTGTTGACTTTTCCGACCGTGTCTGTGTTTTTGTCGACATAATGCGTATTTCTCTGTTCTAGTTTGGAAATGAGAACCAGCAGCTGGAGTGGGCCAAGCGGGAGAGCGAGCGTGAGGAGCAGGAGAGGCTGAGGAAGCTGCGGCTCCAGGAACAGCAGGACCTGGAGCTGGCCATCGCTCTCAGCAGGGCCGACATGCCCAGCTCCTGACCAGGAATGCCCACACCACAGCTCTTAGTCTTCTTTCCCCCACTGCCTTACAGTCCCTCTGTCCTTAGGCTCATGACAACAGCACCAACACAGGCTTAACATGACTGGCAGCCCTCTGTTACCAATTTGTGTAAGAGAACAGTGCTTCTCCAGCCACAGATGGACTCCTGTCAAACGCCTCCAGATTTAGCAACCCGTTAAGGTTCATGACTCCAAACTCTGAGGCCACTGTAATCAGGGACCATACGAGCAATCTTGATTCAAACCGGCCTCACTCTGCAAAAACAAATCCATTTAACACAACCCCAATCAACTAGACTCCAACCTATATCTATCTTCATATCTTTCGTCTAATCACTCTGAAGTATAAAACACCTTTGTGTTATGAAAGAATAACCTTTTAAGAATATTTTACAGTTTAATTTATAGAAAAAACAACACATATGTTGTGTGAGAAGTACTTGTAAATTAAATGTATAAACTTTTTTATATAACCTTTAACCTTTCTTAATAATCATGCCCAGATAACTTTACATGCTAAATACTTTGTCGCCCTTTGATCCGTTTGCCTGATTTCCAATGTTTAGTTTTAAGGAACTCCTTTATATACTGTAAATACTGTTAGATGACGGTTTAAGGACAAGCTTAAGAAAAGCTGTATCCTTCTTTTTTTTAAGCAGACTCATCTTAAAAGACCTGAGCATAGTGTTCAGATGATCGATGCTATGATTTAGTGTTCTATTTCTCATGAGTTACAAGTGTTTTAACCATTTATGCTGACTTAATATTTTAGGCCTTAAAATAAATGAAGTGAAAAATGTTGAAACATAACCAAACTCTCAAGTGGGACATGTGTATGTATGAAATTTAAAAGTTATTGCTTTTGAACACCCAATGAAGCCCTTACATAGCTTTTCTCAAATAGAAGTTTTGCCTTGTCCTTGTTCAACACTTCAGATGCTGTTGATAATCACAGAGGTCTTCCTTTATTATGAACAAAGTTCAGCCCATCTGCAGCGCTGTTGCACCATCCCTCTGATGTCAACAGCTTGTGTCTGTCAGGTGGACTATCATTGGTTGCCTTGTAACGCCCTTGTAACAACAACTTGCACTCCTATACAACTAAAAGCCTCTATAAAATGGAATAGGTGTAAACTTGTGTTGTTTATACTGGTGCTGTTACACTTAACTGCTTTACACACAATGCACAGTGATGTCTGCTTTCAGCTTTTTGCTCATCTTTTTCCACATCGACCGGTGGATCTCTATTTATTTTCCTATTGTATTATTTTTCTCAGTTTTGTCTCGTGATGTCTTATGATCCAGTTGGAGGACATTTCTTGAAATGCCTTAAATTCTTGCATCTTTGTAATTATGAAACACTAATCAGGTTTATTGGGCACATAATGTACGCACTTGTATATTCCAGAGTTGACTGGATACCTACAGAGTGACAGCGCCTTATTTATCAACATATCGACATTGTAACATTGTAACTTGCAGAGTATGTATGTGATTAAAAAAGATCTCAGCTTTGAGGTGCTCAGAACTGTTGTAATTTTTAATTGAATAAAAGGGATTTTTAAAACTCCTTGATCAAGGTAAGTCTTGTTTTTCTAACAGCAGAAAGATGTGAGCTGTTACTCCTGGTGATCCCCACTCAATAACTGACCTAACAAAAATTTGAAATGAAGGAAGGACTTTCATGTTGACTCTATTTTTAGATTTAAGTCTGACACTTCACCTAACTGTAAAATGCAGAGTAGCATTAATATTGTTTACATCTTGTGGTTCTGTATTACTCCTGGAACAAAAAAAGTGAAATGAGAGTGATAGATTTGCATCAACCCCTGCAGATATTTTTACCTAGTGTGTACTTCCTCTTTTTAAAAATATTTTGATAAATTCTAGCAAAGTGTTGATGCATCTAAGTCACACTTGGTAGGAACATTTTGTTTTTATGGGTCCCTTCAAGATATGAGATAACTGTTGAGCTGTGTGACACCACTTTTACACCATATAACGCAACAGAAAGAGGATAAATATGTCCACGCAATTGAAATGTTGGATATTTATCTGCTCTTCAAAATACCATCTGGCTTTGAGACATGGACAGGCTCTGATGCAGGGGAAACAAATGCTCAGTGACACCATGCAGACACAGAATTCACAGACTGAGATACTTTGAAACTGCAGAGCAGAGTGACTCTTTGTAATTGTAGCATTAAAGCCCTTTGATGTCCTACTATAATTTCTACCCATCAGAAAGGGAGTCTAAGGGCTCCCTGATGAGGGTTTTTGCTGTGCCCCTCTGTCCAGACGGCTCCCGGCTCACTCTGTAATTATGGAAATGGAGTGTTTGTATTTATAGGCTAAGCCCACAAGCGGCTGCCCTTCTCTGTCTTGCAGCTGCAAGACATCACAGTGGAAATCAAGTGGCCATGTTTTGAATTAAAGTGAGTATACTATGGCAACATGTATAACATATTAAGTGTAACTGATCTGATGGTCTGCATGTCTGCTGCTCCTTACACTGGTTGTAAACACTTTGTGGAACCTGCTGTTGAGTGGGTGGATGTGGTTCATTGAACTCAAAGTGTGAACAAGATATATTTGCAAGGACTGAACATGCATGAGAAGTTACGAATCACTCAGTCAGAAAGTTCAATTTCATTGTTTTTTAATATTTACAATAAATACATTTGACAGTATAAAATCCATGTACATATTTATATAAATTTAAGTGAAAATAATGCACAGGACATCAAGCCCTGATAGTGAACAGAGGGGCTGGATCCAAAGGTTTCACACAAGTGGAGACAACTTCTACTCCAAAGAGAAGGAGGCAGGAAAGTCAGGTCATTCAGACACTGAGGCAGTTTAAATAAAACATTGTCTTTGCACATGCTAGGCATCTGTATGTGCACCTCACTCCTGTCAACAAGAATATGTTGTTTTGTGGCCATGTCATTCTGTCGCGAAGAGTTTTACAGTAGCACAGTCGTAGAAAGGCACTTTTGTGTCAAACACAGCATTCCAGTTCTGTCAGAGAAGAGTAGTATATACAGGGCCAGCCCCTTCTTGGTCTGCCTGCTCTAAAGCAAACAATGCTTTTCTAAAGCTTTCATACAACCAGAGTAGTACCAGCTACATCATTAGAAAATAACACTAAAATTTTGAATTCAATATTATATATATAAAAAGACTTTGGTCAGGTGGAGAACAATTTAAATAAAAAATACATCAGTTGAATCACAATAAAAAACACAATCCCCCCCATGAACCCTCAGTCTTTATGTGGGCTCCCTCACATGTGTCTCTTCATGTGAAGCGCGAGGTGGTCAGACCTGGAGAAGGCGCGTTCGCACAGGTGGCACTGGAAGGGCCTGTGACCTGTGTGTTTGCGGAAATGACGAGTTAACTCATCAGAACGGGCGAATTTCCATCCACAGCCTTCCCAACTGCAGTGATACGGCTTCTCACCTGCGTGGACAAAGAAATGAGCGATTATTAGACTTTGCTTGAGGGGGTACATAGTTTTGAGCAAAGCAGGCCTGTGCGTAATTTCGCGCAGACATCATATTTATAATGATTGACATGGGCTCAAACTTACCGGTGTGAGTTCTGAGATGTGCCTTCAGGTGGGAGCTCTTGGTGTAAGTTTTCCCACAGCCAGCAAAGGTGCAGGTGTGCGTGGCTGTGCGCTTGCGCGGCCAGGTGCGTCGCCCTCTCTTTGGTTTTGACTCCAGCAGCTCAAGGGGAGAAGAGGGCGGTGTGAGCATCACCCTCTGCGCGCCTGGCTGCAGGCTGAGACCTTCATCGTACATGCCAAATGCAGTGTGTGGAGCGTGGTAGGACATCTGCATCTGCGGAGCCTGGGAGTGGTGAGGGTAAGCTGTCGGTGTATGATACTTCTGGGAGAAGTTCATGGGCTGGCACAGCTGTGCCTGGCAGTCTGAAACTCCCTGGTCATTGGGGCTGAGAGGCGGGGTCATGTTGCTGGCTGCCCGCGGGGAGATGGCAACCCGGGGCTGCTCGAAAGACATCATGCACGACACGTTCCCTTCTTGTTTGATTTTGCTGCAGCTTTGAGGCACCATGCCCATTACGGGGCCGTAACCGTCCATGGGGGGCTCCACTTTGATGATGTCTTGGCGGGGAAAAGGCACTGTGTTGACATAAAACCTCCCCTGAACGCCGTTGTTGCGCGTAATGCCATAGTTGCTTGGTCCTTCGGAACGGAGCAGCTCTGTCATGAGGCTGGCGCCGTACGGGGGCGGCGGGGAACGGTGGTCCTCTGCTGGGTATGATGGCACGGAGTGTCCCGTCGTGTACATGCTGGGGTCAACCGTACTAACAAAGTCTGGTGCGCTGCCTGTGCATGTTGTGTTGGCGAGAATAAAATCCAGATCCAAATAGTTACTCAGATCCTCGTCGTCCTTTTTGATGTGATGGTCCAGGTGTACCATCTCAAGCATGGAGCAGCTGCTGGGGAGTTTGTCCTCTCCTTTCCACCTCTGTAAGAATGAAGAGATCATTATTAGTTAGGATGAGTAAAGCGGTGCTTTGAGAAGGAGAGATGCAGACATTTAACTGAACAAAGAAAGAGTTCATCTTCCTTAAATGATATAATTCCTTTGGGTTTCTTAGAGCAAATGAATCAGTTCCAGCAACTTTGTAAATTATTGAAATTGACATTCCATTCAAAACAGGTGGAACAAAGTGATGCACATCTTAACCAACTATAACTTTCAAACATATAACAAGACTTTAAACTTACGTTTTCCCATGGTTTTTCCCTTTGGTTTGAGAATGTAGAAAAGGATGGTAGCATCACTCCGGATAAGGCCATCGTTGGGTGAAATAATAACTTATCTCTTGTCAAAGTTGCGTTGTGTAGAGCGGCAGCCGCTCGAGTCTGTGCGCCTATCTCACTGTCGCCTCTCCACAGCTGCGCTCAGAAGACATGAACAAGTTTCGAAGTGGTAGGAGGTCCTCCAAACTTATAACTGTCTAAGCCCAGTACGCTCGGCCAATTGTAAGAGCTCAGGAAACAACGTAAATTTGGTAAATTTAGCTCTTTATAAAGCAGCTCGTGCAGGCAAGGCTGCTCAGTTCGCTGTATGACAGGCAGAGGAGTGCAGAGGACTCTATAAAGCTTAGGACCTCCCTCGCACGATGACGCAAACGCCCAGCAGACACACCTACTCTAGTTTGACTTGGAAAAAAGTTGCTGGCAAATTACAAACACACGGACAATATAGCAACCATATATACTTACGTAATATGCTGAAAAGAACAAGCCTGATGACAGAAACTTCTGGATGCCAAGCCGCAACAACTACTTAATATCAGAGGCTGTCAGTATTCCAGTTAATCAGGGTAGATATAACTTTTTGGATGAACAGTAATAAAAATATAATCAGACTCAGAGTAGTTGGGTAAAAAGGCTGGAAGGCAATACAAGAACTCAGAATTATGACTTAATAAAACGCAGGCAATTTGGATTATGATGCGTAAATCTAATCGCGTTTGACATAAAACTGTCCAAAAACATCACGTTGGAGATTTATCTCTCAAATATTCTATTTGATTGCATCACTTGATTTATGAATGCCTCAAGATCATTTTTTTTCATCTGTGCTTTCTTTGTTTTCTTTCCATGATAAAAAGGAAACCCTCTCAACTCCCAGCGAGCTTTCCTTTTGAGAATGTCTCAACGTTTCTAAATGAACCAGAAGTGAGACTTTAGAATAGGCATAACTGTACATGCAGATGAAGGGGACCTAAGCTGCTGCCTCCACCTGTTTGGCGCGTCTCGCTCTCGGCTCATTATCATTAATGGAAGATGGTTTTTGTTCCCTCGCAGCAGGCTTGTCCAAACAGGCGCCAGGCTCGTCTGAAACGCTTTTCACGGCTTTCAAACGCTCTAACCGCTGGTGATGTAAACATGATTTGAGGTAACGTCCCATTCAGGTGTAAATGATGGACAGAGAGGGGGCTGCGGTGTCGATTGGAGCTCAAATTAACATCACAACTCTTGCCTGCTTGTTGCTGTTTCTGCTGAGGGGTCTGGTTTCTGACGTGAAGACAGTCGGTCTGTTTTCCCAGCAGGAACCCTCTGGCTCCAGAGGTCATTAGGCCAACTGTAACTCTGCACTGTGGACCTGCTTTCAAGCCTTCTGTAAATGTGAGGACATATTGTCTCTTTATGCAAAGACTCTCGACTAATTTAGAGATCTTTATCTTGTTAGCCTGATATAGCAGTCATTTGCACATCAGCTTTAAAATAAAAATAACTTATGCATGAAATCTCAGATAAAATGAGAAACAGGATACTTTGAGAATTGTTTTCAAAGGTTAGTATTGATTGAAATAAACTTAGCAACCATCAATAACACTGGAAGCAGGAGCGTGCCCAGACTTTTAAATGGGGTGACATTATGTGCTATCAGAATCTGGATCAGAAAGAACTTTATTCACAATGTATCTCAAGAATACAAAGAATGATTGATGTTTTTTTTTTTTAAAGCTCCTGGGAGGAGTTTTTTGGGTGTTTATGAAACAGGCTGACATGAACAGTAGTGCCTTTTTATGACCTATAAAAGCACATGAGACCATCAACATTGAGACTGAAAGTTCCTATATTGTAATTTGTTTAAGTCCCTCACAACTATGAGGGGGTAGGTGTCATATGAGACCATTTACAGCACTCCGAATATACAGCATGTTTTGTACAATTTCGACTGCAAATAGTCCCAATGAGTTATACATCTGTCTGTTAAAATAAAGCAGTATTAGATTAGAAAAACTTACTTACACCTGTACAGGACATCATTTTAACAAAGATGTAAGAGGTACTGTATTTTCTATACAGGGCACCAAAATCGACACAGTCCGAAAGTTCCACACAGGAGCTTTACAAAGTAACTTAACAGAGTGGCAACATATAAATCGTTAAGCCTACTTCTTTGTGGATTAAAAATACATTTCAAGTACCAAGAAAAGGAAATGTTGTTAAAGGGTAAAGCAGACTACTAGCAACCTGTTGTCACACAGCATAAATGGTTGAAAAAGTCCTGCATCAATTCAAACAAATAGTTCATAATATTTCTAAAACACAGTGCTGTACTTCAGTAAATATTCTCTTATAACACACAATGTGCTGTGTGACGTTAAATGTGAGAGAAACACTCCTCTCCTGCAACAGGTGCTGTGAAATGAGTAAAAGTACTCGGCGTGATGATGACGATTTGAGTAAACACAGAACCACTGAGCTCAGACCCACATGACAGACACATCACCTCTCATCAGGCCGTCATGTCCACCAGTAAACTGTGTGAGTGGAGCCGTGAGGTTTCCACATCCTGATCCCTGATCTGTGCTGTACTGTGTTCAGTGGAAAGTGCGTCACACTGCAGCAGTCCAGTAGAGCTGGAGAGGAAGTGTGTTTTCAGTGACAGCGGACGGAGTGGCCGGCCTGATGTCTGAACCCCTGACCTGCTGACTCGGAGCCTTGCACTGTGCGAGCTCTCCGCTTGGCTACCAGTTATAATGCTTAAAATCTAACTTCCCCCATTACTCAGCTATCTTTGACACTTTGTAATAATCCACAGGTTCAGTTTAAGGAACTTCTTTCACTACTGGCCTCCTGATAGTTACCGTCATATTCACAAGGGAACATATTTCAATTATGCATCAAAAGCCTTTAGCAAAATTTACTTATTTAATTAAATAGAAGTTGCTGTAGAAATCTGATTGAGCTTGTATGTGCAAGATGTTGTTTTTTAAAAGATAAAATCACAAGTCTGTGCTTTTTTACTGTTAACTTACTGACACCTCAAAGCCCCTGTCCATAGAAACTCACATTTCTAATTGGAGGTAAGTTTTTAGACTGGAAACGAGATGTAGCATCTACCCTGGACAAAAATGTCTCACAACACCTCTGAATTAACAGCTCATATTCTACAAGTTAAGTTTGTACGAAGGTGTAATAAATGACAGTTTGTGGATGCAATGAATAAGAAACTTTTCAACACGTAGCCCCCAAAATAAAATTGCCAGAGACTCACAACCCCTGCTGTCCCTTGAGGTGGTTATAGGCTGCTCGCAGTCACACAATAGGTCAATCCAAAGCCAGAAATCAGAACAACACAGAGGAACACAACAGACAAACATCAATTATTATTTTACAGTCATTAAAAAAACAGACTAGAAGCGGAAGGAGAGTGTGACTAGAAGTTTCCAAACTGGTTTAAACCCTAAGAAATGTAATTTAACTAGTCTGCAGGAAAGTGTCATCCTTTTGTGGGCATGTCGCTGCTGTATGTTCATATTAATATATTATTATAATATCTAATATTTTGTAACCACCTCAGGGGTCATTTAGTTAAAAAAAAGTAGAAATTGATCAAACTTTTTTTATTTATGTGGTTTCATTTTTGGTTTTATTTGAATAGAAAAAAAAGCATGCTGTAGATAAATGTTATGAAATGTTCTTGTTTACGACCGTCAAGTCGACATGACTGTAAAAGGAAGCTACGTTATCTATACTTAGCAAGAAAACACATTCACTTTTTCATGTTGGTGGAGAAGAAGCATTTGACATTTAGGTGGGGAGAACAGGGACCAAACATCAACTCAAAAATTCCCCTCTGTTCAACCAGGGCTTAACATAATAAAGAAGTTCTGTTTGTTCCTGTAATTTTAATTTAGAAATCATATGTTTTTTTCTATAACAGAGAGTTTAACATTTAACATCTTTGCAGAAAACTCAGTTAATGTCATGATCTAACTGGTCTTGTTAGCAGAAGTTTTGCAACTGAACTTAAAGTCTTTACTAGACATCCCTGCACCTGGTGGATTCAAATGTCAGCCAGACAGAAGTGAAAACTTTTCACTTGAGTAGCCTGAAATCATGTGAAACTGCACACAGCAGGGCTCTGCTCCATGACGTTCAGCAGAGGGATGAGAAAGGCAAACAAGGAACCAAAGCTGGCAAGTCTGGTGTTTCCCTGAAGGGAGCCCTCACTAATTCAGATGACGTTTAAGAGACAGGTTTGTATTTCATTCTGATCCGTCACTTCCTGTGGAGAAGTGTACGTACCCGGTGAGAGAATTTCTTTTGGGCAAATTAAGCACAGGACCACACTTGCGATAGGTGAGACTCACTTTTGACTGTGAGGCCAACACAGAAACATTCTTTAGTGGAGGTTTAAGTTAAAGACATTTATAAAATGTTCAGCAAAAGCTGGAACTGAATGAAGCTGTGAAATTATTCTACTTATAGGTCAAATGTTAAAGGGACACTGGGAGCCCAATAAGAGCTTTACATTTACATACAGAAGAGGAACAACTGAAATCATTTTCTGGAAAAAAAAAAAAGCTCAATGAAGATGTGCAACATTTCCACAGAAGCCTCTGAAAATCTCTTTCCCTGAATTGAGATTTACACAATAGCGTAAATTGGGCAACATATGTGTTGTTTCACAGTTGTAAAGCCTGTGCTTTTGGTGTTGACTTATCAATGCAGTTAGATTACCACCTCATCAACAAGTTGTCAAGTTGCTATCCAGACATGAAGCTGATGACATGTTCTTACAGCAGTGACAGTGACACGAGCTTTTGAAAGTGTTCTGTTTTCTTAACTCAATTGTTCTTACAAAAACGTTCTCATGACAAACTAATGTTGGAGTGTCAGAAATTTGAAGTATCCCTCTTCCTTGAAACTTTTATTTTGAAATAAGACATCACTTCTACAATTCCTGAACAAAAAATGGCAATCCCCACCCAAACACAGAAACACAAGAGCTCATCCAAACACAGAGTAGCTTTCATAAGATGAGCCACTACAAGTCTGCAAAAGTCCAAAGGCCAAGAATTCTATGTTTTACAAAATAAGGTGAGAAACACTTTACAAGATTTAGAAAGATGACAAACTATGACGTTAACACTAGAACATTGAATCTCAAGATTTTTTCTGATTTTGTTCAACTTTCTGCCAAAAAAAAGCACAGAGGGTGGGTCACATGGCTCGTCATAACTGCTCATGTCTCGTATTCCCCATGATGAAACCGTGTGCTGTCACTAATAAGTATCTGAGTTGGTGACATGAAAACACACACGCATTATGTCTGGGTCAGGTTTGAAAGTGTTTCGTCACTGTGGTGAGAATTTGGACACATCAGCTCTGTCTCATGTGGCACACTCCGCTAACTTCCATGGAAAACAGTGTGTAAGTGTTAGAGGTAGCGGCGGGCCTGCACGGGACGTCCTGACTGAGCCTGAGTCAAAGAGAGTCTGAGAGTGAGTGAGATCCTGCTCTATGCTTATATAGCCCAGTTATTTTTAAACACCCACCCCTTTGCTTATTACAGAGTTGCCCCCCCTCTCGACCACTCAGGAAGCACGTTTGGCTCCTTTTCCTGCTCACATGCGGCCAGATTCAAACAGAATCAAAGAATGATAGCATTGAGGCTCTCCAACCCCCCTGTTGGAAAAAAAAGAGGGAGGGGAGGGGGGTCAAGGGGGGAAAATGTTTAGCAGAGAAGTTTGGCACGCGCCATCAGCTTGACATTCAAAGAGCTGGCCTCAGTCCCGCTCCAATTTCAGAAAACCTTAAACATTTGTTAAAATAACAGCACACAGACCGGGCAGACGTTCCTGAGCACACTTTCCTACCTGAAGCAAAGTGTTCAAAAAGGTTTCTGTAGTGAATTAGCATAACTAAGGAACAGTTGAGTTTCACTGATAAAGGTAACTGTCACCAAACAGAGCTGCCAGTAACCTACAGTTTATCCTAGTTAATGCACAGTGCTTATTTGAATAACATATTGACTGACACTGTCTGGTTGTTTACATTATTAGGCTGTTAGGTTAAACTGAGAAATACAGTGATGGACAAACTTTTGAAGCACTAAGACAAACAAAGTGTTTCAGGTAGGTATAAAAAACATTGTTTTTATGTCAATATTATTACTGATAATGTTTTCATTGTCTTTGACCAAAGCTAGGTCTACTACTGACATAAAATATTTCTCTATAACAAATATTATTGAACTGAAGAAACATGAATCCACAAAATGACTCTAAACTTCAGCTTTTGTAATCAAGATTTTTTTTGGTGCACTCCTGTTTTAGCCCGCCTAAGTTTACGCTAGGTGTGCAAATAGCTAGAAACTGCTTTTTAAATCAATTGGGATTGACAAAGCATAGGAAGCACGTTTTTAGTAAACCTTTTACATTTCAGGAGCATTATAAACTACAATATAACCACAAAGCTTTTAACTGTAATTTAACCAGTATTTCTGATTATACTGTAGGGCAGCCTGCCTAAGTATTAGCTTGTAGTGTTAGCTAGCAAAAGAATCACTCATACCAGTGAGAGCAGACTGAATATATGACACAAGTAGATTGTTAGATAGATTGAAAACACCTACAAAAATTACAATGAAGATCCTTCCGATTTTGTAACTTGAACAAAGATAGTATTTCAGGCCTTAGTAAGTTTTAGCTAGCTCTACTATAAACTAGCATGTTTATCAGGTGTATCATAGGACAACTGCATACTGAAGTTTTAAAATAAAATAAAATAAAATAACAATAACTTGAAAAAGTGTTCAAGAATGAAGTAACACGTTTTTTTCCCACACTTTTTAATCAATTTTAACATTTTCTGTCTCCACACACATTATTGAGTTGAGACTGATGAAAACAAAGGATTTATACTGGTCGCTCCTGCATTCCCCTGCACCTCTGCTTTAAAACAGCCATCGTCTGGCTACCACAGAACCCAAACATGTGTCTCGACAACCAGTGTAGCTTTTAGCAAGTGTTATGGAAACCCACCTTTTAAAAATATGCAGCTCAGTCCGGCTAACATGGCAGGAATAATGGCTACATGTGGATATAATTGAGCCAGTAGAGCACCAGGGGGATGGGCCCCAATTTATTAGCTGTTAACACCAGGAATCATACCGGTCCCACTCGTCATACCACACACACATGGCTTCACTGGCTGTGAAAATGTTGTTATTTCCCTCCAAAGTGCTAAGGAAGGTGCTTTTTATTTGATAAATGAGAACGGGCAGGCTCTTGGGATCTTGAAGTGGGCTGTTCTTAAAAGACTGGAACAATTCTAGACTTGCCTTTGGTAACATGAAAATTCAAGGGCTGGTAAAGTTCAGTGTAATTTATGAAATACGAAGTGTTTGGCCTTTCAGCATTTTGTTTGTTTGTTTATCGTCTCCTTCTTTAGCTGTAGGTTATTAAAAGCCTGACATTTTGGGATATTTTAATTTAAGAGTGGAATAAGAACATCAACTAAATATTCTGTTATACGTTCTGTGTTCCATTAAAAAAAAGAACATTGTGAGATAATGAATGTTTTGTTGCAGCACAGTCAGGCTAGCTGTTTCCCAGTCTTGTGCTAAGCTAACAGTTTAAGTTTTAAGCACAAAAATAAAGGTGATCTTAATCTTCTTATTTAACTTTGAAAAAAGCAAATAAACGCATTTTCCAGTATTTGGGGATTTTGTTAAAGTGAGATAAGTAACTTTCCCCACTTGTGTTTGTATGTTTGATACAAAGTTAAAGCAGGGAAATAATTAGCTTAGCTTAGCATAAAGATGAGAAAAGGGAATCAAATTCAGTGCAGAGAACTACTAAATTAAATTCTGTTTAATTTTATCAAACAGTAGTCCACAAAAAAACAAAAAAAACAAGAATGGATGGTTTTGGAGCACAGCTAACGAGTGGTCTCCTTGCTAACTAACTAAATAATAAACTGAATGTAGTTGGAGATTTGGTGTAAACATAAGAGTTTTTTGTTTAATTGAAAAAGTGAATTATCATGTATATAAACGTGTAAAACATCTCTTTATTTACAACATTTTCTGTTCTGTTTCCACTAATTTCTGATTCATTTAATGTCAGCAGGTTAACTCTCATAATGACAGCACTGTACAAAGCAGAGTCTATCCTGCTGAAAGCTTGGGGAGGCCTGTGTTTTTCTCCTCTGTGTGGTACGACAGCCCCAGACCTATGCACATTTGAACATGCCGAACTAAACTGTGCCAGCTGTTCAAATAGCATAACGCCGGCCTCGACACAGGTTCCCCATTGAAGCCACGCTCTGCTTGATGGAGTGATCTAGCCTGCACTGCACTTTATAGTGTACACACCTCGAAATGGCGACATTTGTAAAAAGGCTAATAAAAACATTCCACCAGCTAGGAATGCACCAGGTATTTCCTCTCCTACACCTGGTTACGATTCCTTGAGTGCACTGGTCTGTTTTCACAGAACCACACTCTTTCAGGGAATGGATATCGATCCTGTGCTCGTGAATGGTGTTGTGTTTTCAAAATGGATGACATTGAAAACACGTGGGGTCAAAGCTAGACGCCATTTAATCTGTTTGTTATGAGCTTATCTGTGAGGTTTTTGGGAAATAAGTGAGTATGAGATAAATCAGTGAGTATGGTGAAATAAATGGAAGTACACAGTTAGGATACGTCATCATGTATGAAATCAGGTGGGAGGTTATCAGATAAAATGCAGTACAGGGGTCAAAAGGTTGGGATGTGTCACTGTGAAGAGAGGCCATCTTTGACTGACAAAATACAACAAACCACAACTTCCTCACTAAATGTGTACGTGAGGAGCATCTCAACCTCTGGATTATGGTCTCAGCTGATTAATACAATGAGAAATTTCTGTTCTGATATTTAATATCACCCAAAAGAGCCGCACAGTGCTTTCAAACAAAGGTTTAGGTTATACATCTTAGGTGTATAGCTCAGTGGCTGTATGATGCCTACAGTGGCTCCAGAGAGTTTTACAAAGTTTAAATAAGTGATGTCATGAAGAGTCTGCTGTACTCAGGCTTGACACTTCACTTTTTTTTTAAATCTGGGATTGCAAACTTGAGATGGGTGATGGTTTCAAATGACTCCATGTCTGGTTATTCCAAATACTACTGCTACCTTGTGCTTTACTTCAATTTCCCATATTAAATTTACTTTAGCAGTGTTTTCCATTGTGTCAGAGCAATGATGCCAAAGTGGAAGTACAAAGAAACTGCTTTATTTTAGTGTCCATTCAAGGCTGGCTCCACTAGCCAAGGAAACTGTATCAGAACCGTATGAAAAGTCTCTATTTACATTTTTTATAACTCATCCATTAAAATCATGTTAAGGCAAAGAGTTATGCATAATTGCAGGAAATTTGACTGACAGGTGGGCATGTTGTAGCAGTTTACCATGCAGCTAGACAATGACCTCAACTCCGACTTATTGCCAGTTTCTAGATTAGCCTGGAGTAATTTGGAGTTAGCGCATCCAATATGGCAACCTCCATCTTCATAAGCCAACAATTGGTGACATCACTGAGACTTATTCTAAGTTTGTGCGGTAAATGGTTTTTCATTACTTTTCAAGGTTTATTAGCTCTCTTTCATCTCCTGAGGGAAATTAAAAGTTATTCACTGTGTCTGTCTGCTGTTTGTTGCTTGGCAGGTAGCACATAGCACGTTTTTACAGCTTCTCTGCAGAACACAGCTGCCTGCTGAGGCTACAAACAATATGATGAGAGCAGTGAATGTGAACTGAAACAGAAGTTGTGAGCCAGACATCCAAAGAATGAGCTGAAACCTGCTTTAAAGCATCATAAAGCCGAGGGGAGCTGCAGATTCAGGTACATTCTCTCATGTTGCAGCTGCATCATTGGGGCTTTTTAGTTAGTGAGGCCCAGTTAAAAGATAAATGAAGCAGCTTGCCTTAAAGTGACGCCATCATCTCTGCTTTAACAGCAAAGAGAGACTGTATTTTTTGGACACTGGCAGCAAATTTGATCAAATTTGCCCTACTTTTCAGGATTACAGTGTGATTGTTCTTTAGAGTCTCAACCCCAGCTTGTGTAAAGATGACTGCAAACTGAAATTCAAGATTACTAAGGCCTTGAGGAGCAGACTGGAATTGTGGGGTTTCAAAAACATTTGTAATTGAAAGGCAGAGATCGATTATGTGCATAATGGGAAATGGTTTTTTGTGCCTCTCATCAAGAACTAAAGATCAAGGTATCTTTGCTTCTGTTGCCTCATTTTCCACCTTTCTTTTTCTTTTTTAACGAATTAGTTTCTAGTAATTCCCAAAGCTTTGACGAATAGGTTAAGTAACATGTTACAGAATTGATGTTGAGTCATCCCTCTTCAAACTGAAAGTGGAAAAAAAACCTCTTATTTCTCGACTCATGAAAGTAGAAAGCGATTCTTCAGTTGGACGTGACGTTCGTTTTTCAGTTTGTGAGTGTGTAACACGGTTTCTGTGGTAACAGATGAAAAACAATGAGACAGAAAAATGTACATCTAAGGCTTTTGTACACCCAACTCGTTACAATTTAAAACCCTGTATTGAAGAGTATTTTTCCTAATATTTAAAGTTGCAGGTTTGGTGAGAACATAGCAAAACAGGTGAAGCCTTTTCCACTCCATGTCCCAAGGCCAGGACATGCCACGGGTCTGCCTGCAAGCTGTCCGACACTCTCCCACTCAATACATCATCAGGCTGTGGCACAGGGTCGGACAGGTTCCTCTGCACCTTTCAGATGCTATCTCAAAGGAGCACGGGGACATTAACTAAGAGTCAAACTGTCATAAAACACCCCTTCTTTTCAAGCGGGTGAGGGGTGGGAAAGATGCTAAAAGATAGTGTCGAGTGTGGTTTCCTTATTGATGGCTCAGACAGAATGACACAGGAGCAGTTACATAGTTTGATAGTGAGAAAGATTTGTATTAAATGATGGCCACACAGTTAGTTTCACATTGAGAAAAAAACAGCTGGGGAAGGGATTTCTGGGTGTAACCAGCACTAAATCAATGTCTCTTCTGCTTTGGACAGTTAGAGCAGTTAAAGGGAGTGTTCAGGTGTTGAGGGTGTATCTACAGCTGAGTAATTTAGATTTTTGGGTTTGGTTACAAAAAGACAGAGAAGATAACACTCTGTGGTTGACAAACAAAACGAGATCCGGTGTGTACCGACCATTTGGCACGCGTTGCACTCAGATTCTGAGGTGTCCCTCTTTCACTCTTAGCCTGCAGACAGGAATCGGTGTTTGTAGTGTGGTTTTTTTCAGCTAACCAGGTGGGTCCACGATGTAAAATATTCAGCTCATCATGTGTGAAGTGTGCTACCTCAACGGAGAGAGTGGTTTGTCGGTTTCCTCTCAAACTTTCAACAGTTTCTTTTGTGGCTGTGTGCAATCCACTGATGTAAACTGATTTGAAGTCCGCCAAAGTCGTTTACAGTTGGAAGAATTTCACTAAAATTAGTGCTGCTCTTTTTTTGGCTACTGTAGCAGAAGTGAAAATGCCCACGCAGTGCAGAATATAAAGAAAGTTCAAAAACTCCCTCAAGGAGCAGAGTGAGTCAAGTCACTCATGAACCCACATACCTAATTGATTTATTTACTACACCTGGCTTCAATAAGCGGCACCAAAGCACAGGTTACTGGTCTATTTAACACTTGGACTGAGGTATAATTAAGCTGCTCTAATAGCTCAGGGGCCTCACCCGACTGGTTAACTTCAAACTTCCCCCCAGCTTCTCCCCGCTTCTCTTTAATAACCTGTATCTCTCGTATCATCTGTGTGTCTTCACTCACTTCCTGAATGGGGCCCACCATTGATCAGGCTGTAATTTATGGGCTGTCTGGAGGGGGGAAGGGACTGGGGGCTGGGTATTATAGATGTAATGAGGAGTGAAAACTTAAGTGATAGAAAAATTGAAATCTAAGAAGACAACACCATCTGAGATCAAAATAATTATTACAACAGGCCTATATAATAACAAAGCACATCACATCAGATTTTCCTCCTAAGTCACGGCAGGGTCAGCTCTGCCTCAGAGTGACCGAGGTTATTAGCACAAGGAAGCACTGCTGACGTAACGTAACCGCAGTTTGAATGACTGAGTCTCTTATTCATCAGCCAACTGTTCCCAAAATATGCATTCATCTTGTGCTTTCACATTGTAAAGTGACTGTAACACACTGCGTACACACACACACACACACACACACACACACACACACACACACACACACACACATACACACCCAGTGCTTAGCAACAGCTGACGGAGTGGGGAAAGCTGAAACAGAGCAACTCTCCCTCCTCAACATCTGAGCCTGTAACCACGTCTCGCCAGCCTCTTAAAGGATCAGAGGTCAAAGTGACTGCTTCTCTGAGTTGACCCTGAGTCGCGTGACCTCTGAAGAGCTCGAGGTCCTCACCCTCTCAACCTTGACTGACCACTTAAAACTCACCTGAGCCCTCCCTTCAGCCTCACTTTATCAGGCCCATCTTGTTTGTCAGAACCTGTTAGTCACATGACCTGCCGCCTGTGTCGTCCTTTGAGCCTCTGACACTAACCCCAAAGATAATGACTCCTTGGGCGATTAATTCCCAGCTTGTTTGTGTTCTCGTCTAAGCCCCCAGCATGCCCAGGCACTTCTCAGGTGGTGCACTTCAACCTACAGCAGGTTGAGGGGATAAACACACTTGATCCATAAATGCATGTGTGCTCATTAATGGAGGGGAGCCCTGCAGCTCTGGGTGACATTCTCTGAAGCAGCTGCTCTGTTTAACCTGAGGCACAGACACGGTTGCAGGAGAGTAAGCCTCTGCTAATCTACCTGCCTGGCATATTATGCAATTCAGACATTCTTTTGTTAAAGGGATAGAGATGTTCTTTGACAAAGGCCTGCATGCGATTGAGTTCTACTTTCTAATGATGACTAGCTGCTTCTTTGAGGAACTTCATTCAGGCACAAATATATAAAACGTCTCTGCAAATAAAGCAAATAAAAAATGCATCTGTTAAAGCTTTGGAAGAGTTGTCTCAGTTCTGCTTCAGGTTTTAGAGCAGTCAGATATTGTAGCTCATCAGCGTGTTTCGAGGTGTACTCGGGTTTTAATGCAGCTGGTAACCGCTTCCTGTTTTTGAAACAGTGAATCTTCTCACAGTTTGGCCATAGTTTCCTGAAGTGTGTTTCGTGTGTAAAACTGAGCACTCGTGTGTGTTGTGGGTTAACCCAAACTGAGGCGGCTTGCAGGGTTTGCAATGAACAATCACAGTACCTCTCTACTCTATGTGGTGCACATTTTCAGCTGCAAATACCATCCTCCCTTTCATGTCAAGGTGTCTGCAAAAGTGCTTCAATAACAGGTGTAATTGATGTTTTTTTGTGTGGATTTGTGCATAATTAGCGATCTTAATCTGATAGCCAGTGTAGCTTTTCTGGAGGGATATTGTTGTAAATAAAACTGAACATAAAGCATTTCTTTCTGTCTGAGTGACATGTGTAGAAGTCTTTTTGTCTTTCAGGAAGCTGATGCATCATTCACCATTGTGGCCCCGTACTGTAACCTTCCTGCTTGGCTGAACCGCAGCATGTGAGAGCTGGGTTCTTATTGTCTCTTCATCTTGGCATCTCTTTTTTATGCTTTGTCTACGATCAGCTCAGCAGCTTGGACCTCACGCAGACTCACGACAGAGATACCACGTTCTTTGCCCAAGCTGAGGCCCATGTTGAATGTTGACTTTGAAATCAGCGATTAACAGGAACACATGTACGCCCATGTATAACATGTTTATGTACATAATATTAGTGTTGATGAGTGGCCAAGGGTACGGAGGCCCTAAGTGGACAAGCATGCATACCTTTTTATTTACTCAGTGTTCCAGAGATAATAAGTAATTCTAGTTATCTCCAGATCTCAACTTAAAGTCAGATTATCATTACCCTTACACCCTAGAGTTACAAAAGCCCAAAATAAACATAGAAACAGGCTGAACATACCTCATTAGTGTGGGCAGTGGTAGTTGGACATGTCCTAGTATATCACAATGACCAACCTACTGTTTTGTTTTTAAGATTTCCAGAAAATTATTCAAATTTTACGGGAACATAACCTTTGATATCTTGAGATAATGAGATCAATTAATCCACTCTGAGGGGAAAACTAGCTTGGTATTCCTAAATCTCTGTGTACATTTTCTACATTAAAATGTAGACACACATGAGTCTGGATTTTTAGCATGGGAAGTGTTCTTGTTTTCATTTGTAGTCAATTTGTAGTCTGAGTAGAACTGACCAATCACATTTCAGCAGGCTTTGATGTGTGCTGGTAAAGCACACTGACATCACATCGCTTTCACTATAAACAGATATTTTCATGTAAGTTTAGGTAAACTGCTCTAGATCAAAAATTGCAACTTGAGACGCAAATCTGCTCAAAACTTTGTTGCCAAAGCCCATCAGCGATTAGATTTCCTGACTGCCTGGAATGTATCAGAAATGAATCTAACCATTCATTCAATTAACATTTTAAAAGTTGCTTTCTTCTCACCCTGATAGATCTAAAGCATTCTTTATTATCGTGATGGTTTAACTCGGCTAACTTAAGGCCTATAATTTGTCAGTGAATCAAAAGAAAATCGATTTTTTGTTTGGTGTTCACACCGCTGAGTTAAGTCAAAGTGATGCATCTTTGTGTCTGCTGTTGAACTGAGACCTTCTGGTTGGCCTACTTGAAACAGATGAAGGCACTATCCTGGAGGATGTAAAGGACTGAGAAGTGACAGTGTTAACGTGGCAGACATAAACACAGCATGGAAAAGGTAGATTGGCTGGAAGTCATTTTCTGCTGGCTTACACTGGAAACACTGAAAAGTTGGCATCTGTTCCCAGAGGCGTATTCATCCCCTCTCAATGATAGACAGCGACTGCTAATGGATTCTGAGATTGTGTTCACCTGAAATTACAAGAAAATTACTTGAGATCTTAAAAAACAACTGGAAATGATCACGTTATCAAAGGAAAACAATGTTTAATCTTGAAATAATGAGATAAATATGTTGAGATCTCCAGAAAATAAAAGGCAATTACTTGAAAAACTGAGAAGCTAAAATGTACAGATCTATGCCTGCTTAAGTCTGCTGATGAGATTTATACCCATCTGGCAGACATGATGCCCCGAGCCAAACTTTCTGTTGGCTAAAACTCAGAGAAAGAACTCACAGCTTGGATCTGATGAGGAATTTACAAGATTTCCTTCTGTGGAAATACACAGAAACTCTCCTTAAAACTCCGTCTTATGTTTCGATTCAACGTCAACAAGTAGTTGCTGATTGATTCGGGAGCTATATGTTTCACAAACAAAAAACAGAACTGACAAAAGGAGAAGGAGAAAACAGATAGTCTTGCAACCGCATCACACAGGTAGCCACATGCCACAAGTTAGAGAAGTGGGCCTGACTTGTGGGGGAAGAGGATCCCTGCTGGTTTTACACACAGAGATAAACAGCACATCTGGCTCAAAATAGATTCCCTTCATCTTTGCTTGACCTAGAATTTGTGCACCCACACTGAGGGTTTTCTAGCCAACCCTGTTGTTACCTGCTGCTGAATAACTAAAGAGGAGGCAGGGACATTTAGCGGCTAGCAGCTCATCCTTGTAGCAGCAGCAGCACCCCCAAAGCTGGAGGGTCCGTCACCAAAAAAGTGGATTAGATGTCCTCTTTGCTTCACAAATATCCTCATTGGGGAACAAAATGGGGTTATAATGGAAATGTATTGCAGGGTGTGGCGTGTTATGAGAATCCCACAAATTATGGACTGGTGGGGTAATTGTTCTAATCCAGAAAACCAACGCTGCGGAAACAGGGCTGCCATTTTGGAGTAAAAGAGGGAGCCAGTTATTTCCTGAGCACAGGCCGAGATCTAATGGATCATGTGGAAGCTGTGTGGGCCTGTGTGTGGTGTTTTAAGGGGGAGAGGAACTCACAGTTTTGAGGGGTTTTGGGTTTTGCATGCGGAAGTGTATGAATATACCTGTCAAGGATATGGTGAGATGGATTCCCACATTGAGGGACTTGTAATTAGGGTCAGTTCTGGTAAGAGTACGTCTCAGAGTCACATCTTTCTTGATTTTTTCTCTCAAAGTGAGAACAAGCGATCAAAGATAGTATCTGATGTTTGCGTTCCAGCAATGTAAGACTCCAGCTCCGTCCTTTGCCGTCATTCTCTAATAATTCACCACACTTGC